>NC_091335.1:28039106-28104106 GCF_038502225.1 Cherax quadricarinatus
TAAATTCCTTTCTTATGCCCTAGTAGATATTTCAGCCTATTATTCATCCATTTTGGGTCATTTCTATTTGATCTAATTTCCTTATAAGGGATAAACGTTCTTTGAGCAGCATGTATTGTGTTCAGAAAACTGTCATATTGATAGCTCTCTTCGTTACCCCAGTCAACAGATGATAAGTGTTCTCTAAGCCCATCGTAATCTGCTAAGCGAAAATCTGGGACTGTTACTGAGTTATCCCTACTATCATACTTCCATTCAATTCTACATGTAATTGATTTGTGGTCGCTAGCACCCAGTTCCTCTGAAACTTCTAAATTATTAACAAGGGATTCATTGTTTGCCAGAACTAAGTCAAGCAGGTTATTACCCCTTGTAGGTTCTGTCACAAACTGCTTCAAAAAACAATCCTGAACTACTTCTAAGAAATCGTATGATTCTAAATTCCCAGTCAAGAAATTCCAATCAATATGACAAAAGTTAAAGTCTCCTAGAATTACTACATTATCGTGCCTTGCGGCCCTAACAATTTCCTCCCATAGTAGTCTCCCCTGGTCCCTATCTAAATTTGGGGGACGGTATATCACACCTAAAATTAATTTTTCATGTCCCTCTGAAAATTCTATCCAAACAGACTCTGTATGTGTTACTTCAGACTTAATACCCGTTTTTATGCAACAGTTCAAGCGATCTCGGACATACAATGCCACCCCACCCCCCTTCCCGATACTTCTATCTACTTGGAACAATTTAAAACCCTGAATGTGACATTCTGCAGGCATGTCCCGACTTTTTGAATTAAACCACGTCTCAGTAATGGCAAATACATCTATGTTACCTGCACTAGCAACTAGTCTCAACTCGTCCATCTTATTCCTAGCACTGCGACTATTTGTGTAATAAATATTTAATGACCCTCCTATCTCTTTACCCTTCCTGCTCCTTTCTGTTATTCCACTAAACCTATTACTGTCATTGTCAATTAGTGCCACTGGCTTTCCAATATCCTCCTCATTTTGCCTATTACTAGTTCTCCTAGTACTCATGTTACTACCCTGCGACTTCACAGTTTTCCCGCCAAAACCCATACCACTAACTATTCCTAGTTTAAAGACCTAACAGCTCCCTCCACTGCGTTGGCCAGTGCTCCCACCCCACACCTAGACAAGTGAACCCCATCCCTGGCATACATGTCATTTCTGCCATAGAAGAGGTCCCAGTTGTCAATGAATGTTACCGCATTTTCCTTACAGTATTTGTCCAGCCAGCAATTGACACCAATTGCTCTGGACAACCATTCATTTCCAACTCCTCTCCTTGGCAAAATGCCACATATGACAGGTTTCCCACCCTTCTTCCTAATTATCTCTATTGCTGACCTATACCTGCTAATCAGGTCCTCACTCCTACGTCTGCCAACATCGTTGCCTCATGCACTGAGACAGATAATAGGATTGCTCCCATTACCTCTCATGATGTCATCCAGATGGCTAACAATATCCTTCATCCCAGCCCCAGCTAAGACTTCGGAGATGGTGAAGCTGCCGTTGTTTTGTTTAATTCTATTCGAAACAGCTATCAGTGCTGATTCGAGGCACTTGAGTCTGCGGAAATTAGTTTCTTTGACCACTAATTGGGCGTCTCTGAATTTCATGAGATGATTGGTGGAATTTCGGTGTTGTACACAGGCGTTGTTCAAGTTATCGTTCCTACATGCGTAAATGTGTTCATTGAGGCGGGTGTCGAGGTTTCTTGCTGTTTCACCTACGTAAATCTTGTAATAAAGTTGGTAGAATTACCGACAATATGTAAAGTAAAAGGACACAAGTGCAACTAATGTGACATTTATTGTGGCAACGCTTCGCTCTCCAGGAGCTTTATCAAGCCATTACAAACAATACATGGACACAGAGGGTATAAAAAGGCTCTGAGTGAGGTGCAATACTAGTGAGGTACCATTTCGATGTTCACTAGTGGTGGTAGTAGTAGTAGTAGTAGTAGTAGTAACAAAATTAATACAGGTAAGACACATATGCAACAGTTAGGTATCTTTATTATGAAACGTTTTGTCTACACAGTAGGCTTCTTCAGTCAATGTTAGGTAAGACACATATGCAACAGTTAGGTATCTTTATTTCGAAACGTTTCGCCTACACAGTAGGCTTCTTCAGTCGAGTACAGAAAGGTTGATAGAAGCAGAAGATACTTGAAGACGATGTAATCAGTCCATCACCCTTAAAGTTTTGAGGTGGTCAGTCCCTCAGTCTGGAGAAGAGCATTGTTCCGTTGTCTGAAACAATATGAAGTTGAAGTGACAGAATGGGGCCTTTATATAGTGCCAGGAGGTGAGACGTAGGTTGCTTTGGGAGGGCAGGTCCTTCTCAAACCCAGCCGTTCCCAAAGCAACCTACGTCTCACCTCCTGGCACTATATAAAGGCCCCATTCTGTCACTTCAACTTCATATTGTTTCAGACAACGGAACAATGCTCTTCTCCAGACTGAGGGACTGACCACCTCAAAACTTTAAGGGTGATGGACTGATTACATCGTCTTCAAGTATCTTCTGCTTCTATCAACCTTTCTGTACTCGACTGAAGAAGCCTACTGTGTAGGCGAAACGTTTCGAAATAAAGATACCTAACTGTTGCATATGTGTCTTACCTAACAATCTGTCGGTATTTCATACCATTTCAATGTTCATTCTTCAGTCAAGTACAGAAAAGTTGATAGAAGCAGAAGATACTTGAAGACGATGTAATCAGTCCATCACCCTTAAAGTTTTGAGGTGGTCAGTCCCTCAGTCTGGAGAAGAGCATTGTTCCATACTATGAAACATATTGTTCCATAGTATGAAACATATTGTTTCATACTATGGAACAATGCTCTTCTCCAGACTGAGGGACTGACCACCTCAAAACTTTAAGGGTGATGGACTGATTACATCGTCTTCAAGTATCTTCTGCTTCTATCAACTTTTCTGTACTTGACTGAAGAAGCCTACTGTGTAGGCGAAACGTTTCATAATAAAGATACCTAACTGTTGCATATGTGTCTTACCTAACAACCTGTCGGTATTTTATACCATTTTAATGTTCAAAATTAATACAATATGGAAGAGCAATTAATTCGTACATGAGTAAAAGTATATAAAAGCTATTACTTGGGTAACATAAAAATAGGTTGGACAAATATAGACTGGAAAGAGGCAGGTTTTTTTCAGTGTTCACTCTCTGTAATGTGCTTTGTGTAGTATAACAGGAGAGACTACGTGATGGCAGGGTTTACTGTTTTCAGGAGGATTCTTGCTAAGACTTCGGAGATGGTGAAGCTGCCGTTGTTTTGTTTAATTGTATTCGAAACAGCGATCAGTGCTGATTCAAGGCACTTGCGTCTGTGTTCATTGAGGCGGGTGTCGAGGTTTCTTGCTGTTTCACCTACGTAGATCTTGTCACAGCCTCCACAGGGTATAGTGTAAACTTCTGCATTGACTGGTTCGTGGTGCTTGGGTTTTGTCCTGGTTAGATCCTTTATTGAAGTGGTAGAAGCGATGGCGACTCTGGTGTTAGTTTGTGAAAGTACTTTTGAGACGTTTAGTGCAACCTGGCTGTTGTGAAGAATTATAACTTTGTTGGGAGCGGTGTTGATGCGTGGAGAATTGATGATCTGAAGAGCTCTTTTCTTGCAGTCTTTGATGAAAAAAGAAGGAAATTGTAACTCAGTGAATGTTTGGTGAATGTAAGTGCATTCCTCGTCAAGAAACTCAGGACTACAAATTCGGTATGCTCTTAGGAAAAACCCGATGATGATGCCTCTTTTGGTCTTGGTATCTTGACTGGAATAGAAGTGTGTGAGATCATTTTTATTGGTGGGTTTCCGATAAACTTGAAATCTTAGGTTGTTGTCTACTTTGTGAATGAGGACGTCGAGGAAAGGTAGCTTGTCATTGGACTCTTCTTCTAGTGTAAACTGAATCGCTGGTTCAACTGCGTTGAGCCTTGCCTGAAGATGCCGTACATAAAAACGTTTTGGAGTTATTACGAGGACATCGTCCACGTAACGTAACCAAGTGACGCTTGAAGGGATGATGTTGGCGAAGTGTTCGGACTCTAGGTGTTCCATGTATAAGTTGGCTAGGACGGCACTTATTGGGGATCCCATTCCCATGCCGTAGGTTTGTTTGTAGAGCTTGTTATTGAAAGAAAAACAGTTGAAATTAACACAGAGTTCAATCAAGTCAACAAAATCTCCGGGAGGTAAAGGAAGATTAAGGTCCTGGTTGACTTTACGTCGTAGAACCTCGATGGCTTTTTTGGTAGGTACTTTTGTGAAGAGGGAAGTCACATCCAAACTGCTTAGTTTCTTGTTACGGATGGAGAGGTTACGGATGCGGTTGAGAAGGTCGCCTGAGTGTTTAAGATGAGCGGGGCTGATGGTCCCCAGTAGGAAGGAAAGATGTTTGGCAAGAACACCGGCTAGTTTGTGTGGAGCACTGCCTATTCCTGACGTGATTGGTCTGAGAGGAATATTGTGTTTATGGGTCTTGGGTAAACCATACATGTGTGCTGGTTTAGGGTTGCTTGGTAACAAGTACAGAAGTTTCTTCCCTTCTCTAGTGCGTTTGAGTATTTGTCTGGTTTTGTATAGAAAGTCTTTGGTGAGCGTCTCCCACTGTTGAGTGCTGATGGGTTCGTATGTAGATTGATCATTCAAAAGGTCCATCATTTTAGTGTTGTAGTCACTGGTGTTGAGTATGACGACTCCACCTCCTTTGTCAGCGGTGGTGACGATAATGTTGGGGTCGTTGGCGAGGTCCTTAAGGGCAGTGGTGTATCTACTAGGAAGATTAGAAGAAGAAGGTTCACATAAAGCTGCAGTGAGAAGGCCCTGTATATAACCCTTCTGGAAGTTGCTGTCACACTGTCTATGGTTCCTGGTAACAAGATTGAGTTGATAGTTAGGTTTGCGTATGTTGGTGGTAAATTTGAGTCCCAGACTCAGTGCTTGTTTCTCGTAGTCGGTTAAGGTGCGTGAAGATAAGTTGTTTATCAGGGATTCGCGTCCCATTTCCTTCCATCGACTGTTAGTGCAGAGGTACTGAAGTTTGCGATTGAGTTTGATCTTCTGTTGGAGGTTAGCTGTGGTGACTGTGCTGAGAATATGCTCAGCAGTGTGTTGGTCAATCTGAAGATTGGCCCTCATATTCCTTGCAGTTTCAAAGGTTTCCTTAGCGATGTTAGAAAGTTCTTCGGCACATTCAGTTAAGTAAGCTTGGGTAGCTGGAGAGAAGGGGTGCTTGGAGTTGGAGAGTTGTGCAGGAGTAGACTTAGGGATCACCTTCTCTGCCAGGCAATCTTGTAGGAAGTTGAGTCTGTTGCGATAGCTCTGAGCACGAAGAGCACCTATTTTTATGTTACCCAAGTAATAGCTTTTATATACTTTTACTCATGTACGAATTAATTGCTCTTCCATATTGTATTATTTTTGTTACTACTACTACTACTACTACTACTACTACTACCACCACTAGTGAACATCGAAATGGTACCTCACTAGTATTGCACCTCACTCAGAGCCTTTATATACCCTCTGTGTCCATGTATTGTTTGTAATGGCTTGATAAAGCTCCTGGAGAGCGAAACGTTGCCACAATAAATGTCACATTAGTTGCACTTGTGTCCTTTTACTTTACGTAAATCTTGTCACAGCCTCTACAGGGTATAGTGTAAACTCCTGCATTGACTGGTTCGTGGTGCTTGGATTTTGTCCTGGTTAGAAGATCCTTTATTAAAGTGCTAGAAGCGATGGCGACTCTGGTGTTAGCTTGTGAAAGTACTTTTGAGACGTTCAGTGCAACCTGCCTGTTGGGAAGAACTATAACTCTGTTTTGAGTGGTGTTGGTGCGTGGAGAATTGATGATCTGAAGAGCTCTTTTCTTGCAGTCTTTGATGAAAAAAGAAGGAAAATGTAAATCAGTGAATGTTTGGTGAATGTATGTACATTCCTCGTCAAGAAACTCAGGACTACAAATTCGGTATGCTCTTAGGAAAAACCCGATGATGATGCCTCTTTTGGTCTTGGTATCTTGACTGGAATAGAAGTGTGTGAGATCATTTTTGTAAAGTAAAAGGACACAAGTGCAACTAATGTGACATTTATTGTGGCAACGTTTCGCTCTCCAGGAGCTTTATCAAGCCATTACAAACAATACATGGACACAGAGGGTATATAAAGGCTCAGAGTGAGGTGAATACTAGTGAGGTACCATTTCGATGTTCACTAGTGGTAGTAGTAGTAGTAGTAGTAGTAGTGAGTGGTAGTGACAAAAGTAATACAATATGGTAGAGCAATTAATTCGTACATGAGTAAAAGGATATAAAAGCTATTACTTGGGTAACATAAAAATAGGTTGGACAAATATAAACTGGAATGAGGCAGCTTGTTTCAGTGTTCACTCTCTGTGCTTTGTGTAGTATAACAGGAGAGACTATGTGATGGCAGGGTTTACTGTTTTCAGGAGGATTCTTGCTAAGACTTCGGAGATGGTGAAGCTGCCGTTGTTTTGTTTAATTGTATTCGAAACAGCGATCAGTGCTGATTCAAGGCACTTGCGTGTGCGGAAATTAGTTTCTTTTATCACTAATTGGGCATCTCTGAATTTCATAAGATGATTGGTGGAATTTCGGTGTTGTACACAGGAGATCATTTTTATTGGTGGGTTTCCGATAAACTTGAAATCTTAGGTTGTTGTCTACTTTGTGAATGAGGACGTCGAGGAAAGGTAGCTTGTCATTGGACTCTTCTTCTAGTGTAAACTGGATCGCCGGTTCAACTGCGTTGAGCCTTGCCTGAAGATTCCGTACATCAAAACGTTTGGGAGTTATTACGAGGACGTCGTCCACGTAACGTAACCAAGTGACGCTTGAAGGGATGATGTTGGCGAAGTGTTCGGACTCTAGGCGTTCCATGTATAAGTTGGCTAGGACGGCACTGATGAGGGGGGGACCTGTACTTAACTCTGTGGTAGGAAGACTCGTATTACGGCAATCCATTGATACACACTCAGTTCACGGAGTTCACTACCTTATCACAAGATAAGCACATGGCTTCTGCCGAAAAGAAGAGGCCACGATGCTCCATGAACACGACGGAGGACTCAGATTTGGAAATGTGGGGCGAAATTCTAGCGAAGAAGTTGCGAGAGGAAGAGGAAGATCCTGCTCACATTACGGGGACCACAGAACCCACTATGGCGTTGTTTCATACCTGGAATCACGACACAACCTGAAGTTCAAGATATGGTTCAACTTGAGGGGAGAACCAATATTGACTCCTCTCAACAAGGAAATGTATACCACCTTGAAGGGAGTCATGGAGACAGATCGCTCATTCACCCTGGAGGAACTGGACTCTCGGCAGAAGATCACCAAGGGTGTAGTGATGCGATACCCGCTGATGATGCCCATCGAGGCAGTAGCAGCTTACCCCAGTGTGGTGTCAGCTCATCGTTTCAAGGCAAAGACAGCAGGCAACGCACCAACCCGACAGGTCCTCATTCAGCATGTAGGACCACTGCTGGACCTCGGTTCTTGGGGCAGGTACAATGTCAGGACCTTCACAGCAGAGCCAGTTCGCTGTTTCAAGTGTCAGCGTTATGGAGACCTGGGTGCACTCTGTCCGAACAGAGTAATCTGCGGTGTCTGCAGCCAGCACCACCCTACCGAGGAATGCATCACCAAGCTGAAAAATGCATCGCCACCCACTCCACAATGCCCGAACTGCAGGCAGAAACACCATGCCTGGAATCCTCGATGCCCCGAGAGGCTCGCCAGAATTCAAGAAGTCTGGAAGACGCCAAAAACTCGGCAACAGGCTACGACGGATCATCACTCTCAGCAAACGATGGGTGCAGAGAAACCTGCCATACCGCAGATCTCTCAGCAGCTAACCCAAGTCAATGCCCATGAATTCCCAACCCTTGAAGCCTCAACCAGGCGTCAAGGTCAAGAACCTCCTGCACCCCTACCTCAACGAAGAAACAGAAACAAGAGGAACAGGAGGCGTCAACAGGGTGCATCTGGTCAATGCGATCAGCAGGTGGCACTAAACGAGCCCCCACCGGCCATAGCACGACAACGCAGGCACTCCTTACCGGCACAGGCGCTTTGCAGACTCAACTGGCACCTCACCAGCAGATCCCGACTACCCAACCTGGTATAGAGCAACAGACCACGGTGCATACAATAAAGAAATCCAACCCTCAGCAGTCCCTACAGACCACAGCAGCCCAGATAATATCCACTGTTTCGGACCCATCTCCAAAGCAGGCCCTCACCAGGGAGGATCTCGTAGCACTCATCAAGGTGTTCACGGATCTTATTTGCAACACAATCAACTCCACGGAACAACAGAGCACATTCCGGCAGATGGTCAGTACGCTCCTGAGAGCGTGCTTTCTGACCGAAGAGGAGACAGTGGATGCCATGAATTTGCAGGTTCTCAGAGCGGGCAGGACTCAGTCTCCAGCTCAGGAAACAACAGCGATGGAATAACCTCGGTACCAAATCACACCCTCAAGGTCCTATAATGTAACATTCAGGGCCTGAGGGGCAAACAGCACCTCTTGCTGGAGGCAGTAATTCGGGATCGGGTTGACATCGTCTTGCTACAAGAAACTCTGACTGTCCCGACTATGTGCCCAAGACTACCCGGTTTTGCTGGGTGACCTGTACTTAACTCAGTGGTGACCTGTACTTAACTCAGTGGTGACCTGTACTTAACTCAGTGGTGACCTGTACTTAACTCTGTGAAGAAGTGTCTTGTGTGCTCCCGTGGACTGAACCAAGATGCCCTCCATCGAGCAACTTTACCAGCAACTTAAGGAAGAACTGAGGGCAGCGAAGATGGAGATACGGCGATTGACCGAGGAAAACAAGAGGATTCGTAGTATTCCTCCTGTTTCGAGTCCTCAAGTCAAGAAGGGATCATGGTCAGTGGCTGGACAGCAGGGAACGACGAAGTTGACGATCAAGAAGACGAATGGAAAGCCAGAAACGATGAAGAAGAAAGAGACTGCTGTGGAAACTCCTGTGGAAACCTCCAACGCATTCTCGGTGCTACCCGACGAATGTGAGTCGACTACTGGGATCGTCACGACGATCGACAACAAGGAAGGTAAGAATATTGTTGTTGTTGGGGATAGCCAGGTTAGATACATGGATAGGGCATTCTGCTTGTAGGACAGGAGTAGGAGACAAAGGGTATGCTTTCCTGGGGCTGGGATGGAGGACATTGTTAGCCGGCTTGACAACATCATGAACGGTAATGGGATCAATCCTATTATTTGCCTCAGTGCTGGAGGCAATGATGTAGGCAAGCGTAGAAGTGAGGATTTAGTTAGAAAGTTCAGGACAGCTATAGACATAATTAGGAAGAAGGGGGGGGCGCCCTGTTATACGTGGGATTTTGCCAAGAAGAGGTGTTGGTAATGAATGGTTGTCCAGAGCAATTGGTATTAATTGTTGGCTGGATAAACACTGTAAGGATAATGCAGTACCATTCATTGACAACTGGGACAACTTCTATGGCCGAAATGACACGTATTCCAGGGATGGGGTTCACTTATGCAGGGCAGGTGTGGGTTTTTTTGCTAACTCAGTTGAGGGGATTGTTAGGACTTTAAACTAGGATTTGTTAGAGGTATGGGTTTAGAAATGATAAATAATGAGTATGGATATATTGACTTATGCTCTGATATTAAGAATCTTAATAGTAACTGTCATGGAGTAACTCTGGGTAATGATAATTTCAGAAATTGTGTAAAAACAAAGATGAATAGAAAAAATGTGCAGAAGAAAAAACATATGATGGTATTTTATGCTAACAGTCGAAGTGCAAGAAATAAAATTAATGAACTACGTTTGGTAGCATGTGCTGGGAACTTTGATATCATTGCATTAACTGAAACGTGGTATGATTTAAAGAGTCGGGATATGACTGCTGAGTGTAATATTCAGGGATTTAAGTTATTCAATGTGGATAGATGTAATGGGAAGGGGGGAGGAGTTGCATTGTATGTTCGAGAAAATATTAATTGTTGCATAAAAAAAGGTATAAAAATAGATGGAGCAGTAACAGAGTCTGTTTGGGTAGAGTTCGTGGAGGGTCAAGAAAAACTAATTCTAGGTGTAATATAACGACCTCCAGGCTTGGATCACGATAGAGGGAGACTTCTTTGGGAGGAAATTGTTAGGGCTTCTGGACACAGTAACATAGTCATAGTAGGGGACTTTAACTTTAGTCAAATTGACTGGAATTCTTTGACAGGTAATCTAGAATCCAGTGACTTTATGGAAACAGTTCAGGACTGTTTTCTGAAACAGAGTGTAACTGAGCCTACCAGGGGTAATAATTTGCTAGACCTAGTCTTGTCAAATAAGGAAACACTCGTGAATTATCTGGAGATCACTGAAGAGCTTGGCGCAAGTGATCACAAATCCATCACTTTTAGCATTAATTGGGAATGCAAGAATAATGATAATACAGTAAAAATCCCTGATTTTCGTTCTGCCGATTATAATGGACTTAGGGAACATCTGTCTAATCTTGATTGGGGTTATCTAGCTAATGATTTTATTGACGATAATCATACTTATGAATATGAAGGGATCTGCTTTTATGATTGTTTTCTTAATAATGTACACAGTGCCCAGAGTATATACATTCCCCAGAGAGAAATTAGGTCTAATAATAACGATCCCAAATGGGTTAACAGGAGGCTAAAGCATCTATTAGGGGAGAAAAGGGGAATTTATAGGCGCATCAGAAGAGGAGAGGTTAACCTTACTGACCAATATGTACAGCTTAAAAGAGAAGTAAAAAAGGCGATTAGAAAGGCTAAGCGTGACTATGAAATTCGAGTTGCTAATGAATCAAAGACTAATCCAAAGGGGTTCTTTCAAGTGTATAGGACGAAGGTGAAGGAAAAAGTAGGACCTCTGAAAACTGGGAATGGACAGCTGACGGATAATGAACTGGAAATGTGTTCCTTATTTAATGACTATTTTTTATCAGTTTTTACACAGGAAGATGTAAATGAGATTCCAGTAATTAATAATTATTTAGTTCCTGATGAATTTAAGTTAACTAATATTACTGTCACGAGGGACATGGTTATTAAACAGATAGACAAGCTGAAGCAAAATAAGTCCCTGGGACCCGATGAGCTGTTTTCCAGGGTACTTAAGGAATGCAAGATAGAGCTTAGTCAGCCATTAACAAGTGTATTCAATGCGTCCATCCTTACCGGTGTTGTGCCAGAGTTGTGGAAGATGGCTAATGTGGCTCCTATATTCAAATCAGGGCATAAGTCCACTCCTTCAAATTACCGTCCAATAAGCCTGACATCTATAGTGGGCAAGTTATTAGAATCAATTATAGCTGACATTATCAGAAGTCACCTTGAAGAGCATAACTTGATAAATGAATCTCAGCATGGATTCACGAGAGGTCGTTCCTGCCTGACAAACTTACTGACGTTCTTCAATAGAACATTTGAGGCAGTTGACAGTTGACACTTTTACTCTCACCACGACACCAAAACCAAACGTGGTGTAATTATAGGCTTCTTCCTGCGTGCACTCAGAATCTGCAGCAATGAGTTCCTTGAAGAAGAATGCACGATAATTGAACAAGTATTTTCTAAACTCCACTATCCTCGTCTCTTCATCAGAGACTGCAGACGACGGGCATTAAACATCTTCAACACACCCAGAGAAGACACTGCCGAGAAGAGATATATAGTCCTCCCCACCAACTCCATTGCCAAACACGTTTCCAACATCTTTTCCAATACCTCATTTCAAGTATCTACCTCCACAACCACGACCATCAAGGACATTACCAGTGATAGACAGGACAAGCTTCAACCCTTTGCAGGGACATACATGTTGTTAGGTAAGACACATATGCAACAGTTAGGTATCTTTATTTCGGAACATTTCGCCTACACAGTAGGCTTCTTCAGTCGAGTACAGAAAAGTTGATAGAAGCAGAAGATACTTGAAGTCGATGTAATCAGTCCATCACCCTTAAAGTTTTGAGGTGGTCAGTCCCTCAGTCTGGAGAAGAGCATTGTTCCATAGTATGAAACAATATGGAGATGAAGTGACAGGATGGAGCCTTATATAGCGCCAAGAGGTGAGACGTAGGTCACTAGAAGAGGTAAGAACTCAGATGTTGGGAGGTCAGGTCCCTCTCAAATCCAGCCGTTCTCACTAGTAGAGGTTGTCGAAGTTGATTCTAGGTCTGTACCAAGATACCCTTGTTCAATCTGTCAGACACTGCAACACAAGGGTATCTTGGTACAGACCTACAATCAACTTCGACAACCTCTACTAGTGAGAACGGCTGGATTTGAGAGGGACTTGCTCATCGGAGCTTGTTTCTTGGGTGGCATTGAAAATTGGGTTCGTCAAATGTTTGTTAGTGGGATGAATTGTAAAGGACCTGCCTAGTATGGGCCAACAGACCTGCTGCAGTGTTCCAACTTTCTTATGTTCTTATGTTCTTATGTTCTAACGAATTTATGTCCATTCTGTAATATGGAGACCAGAATTGAACTGCATAATCTAGGTGAGGCCTTACTAATGATGTATAAAGCTGCAGTATGACCTCTGGACTTCTGTTGCTTACACTTCTTGATATAAATCCCAGTAATCTATTTGCCTTATTACGTACGCTTAGGCATTGCTGTCTTGGTTTAAGGTTGCTGCTTACCATAACCCCCAAGTCCTTTTCGCAATCTGTATGGCTAGGTTCTACATTATTTAACTTATAAGTGCTAGGGTTATGGACACTCCCGAGCTTCAGAACCTTGCATTTATCTACATTGAGCTGCATCTGCCACTTTTCTGACCAAGAGTAGAGTTTGTCTAAATCCTCCTGAAGTTCCCTAACATCTACGTTTGAATCAATTATCCTACCTATCTTCGTGTCATCGGCGAATTTGCTCATATCACTAGTAATTCCTTCATCAAGATCATTGATATATATTATAAACAACAACGGGCCCAAGACTGATCCCTGTGGAACGCCACTTGTTACTGATCCCCACTCGGATTTAACTCCATTTATGGACACTCTCTGCATCCTGTCTGTGAGCCATGATTCGATCCACGAGAGCACTCTTCCCCCAATGCCATGAGCTGCTACTTTCTTCAACAGTCTTTGGTGCGGAACTCTATCAAATGCCTTGCTAAAATCTAAGTAAATAATATCAAATTCTTTATCGTGGTCAACAGCCTCAAAAGCTTTACTGAAGAAAGTTCATAAATTAGTTAGACAAGACCGGCCTCTTGTGAATCCATGCTGAGTATCATTAATCAAGCTATGCTTATCGAGATGGCTTCTTATAATTTGAGCTATAATTGACTCTAGTAATTTGCCTACAATTGAGGTCAGGCTTATTGGGCGGTAATTTGACGGTAACGACTTGTCCCCTGTTTTAAAAATAGGAATTACATTAGCCATCTTCCACATAGACACTACACCTGTTTGAAGAGATAAATTAAAAATATTAGTTAATGGTTCACAGACTTCCGTTTTGCATTCCTTTAGAACCCTTGAAAAAACCTCATCAGGACCCGGTGACTTATTTTGCTTCAGTTGGCCTATCTGCTTCACAACCATTTCACTAGTGACTGTGATGTTACATAATTTATCTTCTTCTGGCCCACTATAAAAATTAATTACCGGAATATTATTAGTGTCTTCCTGTGTAAAAACCGAGAGAAAATAATTATTTAAAATCGAGCACATTTCATTCTCTTTGTCAGTAAGATGCCCATAGTAATTTTTAAGGGGACCTATCTTATCTCTGACTTTTGTTCTATATACCTGGAAAAAACTTTTTGGGTTAGTTTTAGAATCCCTAGCAACTTTAATTTCATAGTCCCTTTTAGCTTTTCTTATCCCCTTTTTAATGTCCCTCTTAATGTCAATATACTGATTCATAAGATGACCCTCGCCTCTTTTGATACGCCTATAAATTCCTTTCATATGCCCTAGTAGATATTTCAGCCTATTATTCATCCATTTTGGGTCATTTCTATTTGATCTAATTTCTTTATAAGGGATAAACGTGGCCCGGTGGCCTGGTGGCTAAAGCTCCCGCTTCACACACGGAGGGCCCGGGTTCGATTCCCGGCGGGTGGAAACATTTCGACACGTTTCCTTGCACCTGTTGTCCTGTTCACCTAGCAGCAAATAGGTACCTGGGTGTTAGTCGACTGGTGTGGGTCGCATCCTGGGGGACAAGATTAAGGACCCAATGGAAATAAGTTAGACAGTCCTCGATGACGCACTGACTTTCTTGGGTTATCCTGGGTGGCTAACCCTCCAGGGTTAAAAATCCGAACGAAATCCTATCTTATCTTTGAGCAGCATGTATTGTGTTCAGAAAACTGTCATATTGATAGCTCTTTTCGTTACCCCAGTCAACAGATCATAAGTGCTCTCTAAGCCCATCGTAATCTGCTAAGCGAAAATCTGGGACTGTTACTGAGTTATCCCTACTATCATACTTCCATTCAATTCTAAATGTAATTGATTTGTGGTCGCTAGCACCCAGTTCCTCTGAAACTTCTAAATTATTAACAAGGGATTCATTGTTTGCCAGAACTAAGTCAAGCAGGTTATTACCCCTTGTAGGTTCTGTCACAAACTGCTTCAAAAAACAATCCTGAACTACTTCTAAGAAGTCGTATGATTCTAAATTCCCAGTCAAGAAATTCCAATCAATATGACTAAAGTTAAAGTCTCCTAGAATTACTACATTATCGTGCCTTGTGGCCCTAACAATTTCCTCCCATAGTAGTCTCCCCTGGTCCCTATCTAAATTTGGGGGACGGTATATCACACCTAAAGTTAATTTTTCATGCCCCTCTGAAAATTCTATCCAAACAGACTCTGTATGTGTTACTTCAGACTTAATACCCGTTTTTATGCAACAGTTCAAACGATCTCGGACATACAATGCCACCCCACCCCCCTTCCCGATACTTCTATTTACTTGGAACAATTTAAAACCCTGAATGTGACATTCTGCAGGCATGTCCCGACTTTTTGAATTAAACCACGTCTCAGTAATGAAAAATACATCTATGTTACCTGCACTAGCAAATGTGCTCGATTTTAAATAATTATTTTCTCTCGGTTTTTACACAGGAAGACACTAATAATATTCCGGTAATTAATTTTATAGTGGGCCAGAAGAAGATAAATTATGTAACATCACAGTCACTAGTGAAATGGTTGTGAAGCAGATAGACCGACTGAAGCAAAATAAGTCACCGGGTCCTGATGAGGTTTTTTCAAGGGTTCTAAAGGAATGCAAAATGGAAGTCTGTGAACCATTAACTAATATTTTTAATTTATCTCTTCAAACAGGTGTAGTGTCTGATATGTGGAAGATGGCTAATGTAATTCCTATTTTTAAAACAGGGGACAAGTCGTTACCGTCAAATTACCGCCCAATAAGCCTGACCTCAATTGTAGACAAATTACTAGAGTCAATTATAGCTCAAATTATAAGAAGCCATCTCTACAAGCATAGCTTGATTAATGATACTCAGCATGGATTCACAAGAGGCCGGTCTTGTGTAACTAATTTATTAACTTTCTTCATAAAGCTTTTGAGGCTGTTGACCACGATAAAGAATTTGATATTATTTACTAAGATTTTAGCAAGGCATTTGATAGAGTTTCGCACCAAAGACTGTTGAAGAAAGTAGCAGCTCATGGCATTGGGGGAAGGGTGCTCTCGTGGATCGAATCATGGCTCACAGACAGGAAGCAGTGTCCATAAATGGGGTTAAATCCGAGTGGGGATCAGTAACAAGAGGCGTTCCACAGGGATCAGTCTTGGGCCCGTTGTTATTTATAATATATATCAATGATCTTGATGAAGGAATTACTAGTGATATGAGCAAATTCGCCGATGACACGAAGATAGGTAGGATAATTGATTCAAACGTAGATGTTAGGGAACTTCAGGAGGATTTAGACAAACTCTACTCTTGGTCAGAAAAGTGGCAGATGCAGTTCAATGTAGATAAATGCAAGGTTCTGAAGCTCAGGAGTGTCCATAACCCTAGCACTTATAAGTTAAATAATGTAGAACTTAGCCATACAGATTGCGAAAAGGACTTGGGGGTTATGGTAAGCAGCAACCTTAAACCAAGACAGCAATGAACATTAAAATGGTATAAAATACCGACAGATTGTTAGGTAAGACACATATGCAACAGTTAGGTATCTTTATTTCGAAACGTTTCGCCTACACAGTAGGCTTCTTCAGTCGAGTACAGAAAAGTTGATAGAAGCAGAAGATACTTGAAGACGATGTAATCAGTCCATCATCCTTAAAGTTTTGAGGTGGTCAGTCCCTCAGTCTGGAGAAGAGCATTGTTCCAAAGTTTGAAACAATATAGAGTTGAAGTGACAGGATGGAGCCTTATATAGCGCCAGGAGGTGAGACGTAGGTCACTAGAAGAGGTAAGAACTCAGATGTTGGGAGGTCAGGTCCCTCTTAAATCCTGCCGTTCTCACTAGTGGAGGTTGTAGAAGTTGATTGCAGGTCTGTACCAAGATACCCTTGTGTTGCAGTGTCTGGCGCTATATAAGGCTCCATCCTGTCACTTCAACTTCCTGTTTTACAGACAGGAAGACTCGTATTACGACAATCCATTGACACACTCTCAGTTCACGGAGTTCACTACCTTTTCACAAGATAGGCACATGGCTTCTGCCGAAAAGAAAAGGTCACGATGCTCCATGAACACGACGGAGGACTCCGATTTGGAAATGTGGGGCGAAATTCTAGCGAAGAAATTGCGAGAGGAAGAGGAAGATCCTGCTCGCATTGTAGCAGATCTGACAGTCCCAACCACGGAGCCAGCGACAATAGAAACAGGTGCGGAAATAAACACCCCACCCCCCGAAAACCAAGAGGGATGGAACACTGTGGACAACAAGAAGAAGCACCGTCCGTCCAAGGAGCAGGCAAACCAGCTCAACCGACCTGGCAAATTCAAGGTGAAGTCTTATGGGGACCACAGAACCCACTATGGGGTTGTTTCATACCTGGAATCACGACACAACCTGAAGTTCAAGATATGGTTCAACTTGAGGGGAGAACCAATATTGACTCCTCTCAACAAGGAAATGTATACCACCTTGAAGAGAGTCATGGAGACAGATCGCTCATTCACCCTGGAGGAACTGGACTCTCGGCAGAAGATCACCAAGGGTGTAGTGATGCGATACCCGCTGATTATGCCCATCGAGGCAGTAGCAGCTCACCCCAGTGTGGTGTCAGCTCAACGTCTCAAGGCAAAGACGGCAGGCAACGCACCAACCCGACAGGTTCTCATTCAGCATGTAGGACCACTGCCATCCCAGCTGGACCTCGGTTCTTGGGGCAGGTACGATGTCAGGACCTTCACGGCAGAACCAGTTCGCTGTTTCAAGTGTCAGCGTTATGGACACCTGGGTGCACTCTGTCCGAACAGAGTAATCTGCGGTGTCTGCAGCCAGCACCACCCTACCGAGGAATGCATCACCAAGCTGAAAAATGCATCGCCACCCACTCCACAATGCCCGAACTGCAGGCAGAAACACCATGCCTGGAATCCTCGATGCCCCGAGAGGCTCGCCAGAATTCAAGAAGTCTGGAAGACGCCAAAAACTCGGCAACAGGCTATGACGGATCATCAAACGATGGATGCAGAGAACCCTGCCATACCGCAGATCTCTCAGCAGCTAAACCAAGTCAATGCCCAGGAATTTCCAACCCTAGAAGCCTCAACCAGGCGTCAAGGTCAAGAACCTCCTGCACCCCTACCTCAACGAAGAAACAGAAACAAGAGGAACAGGAGGCGTCAACAGGGTGCATCGGGTCAATGCGATCAGCAGGCTGCACTAAACGAGCCCCCACCGGCCATAGCACGACAACGCAGGCACTCCTTAACCGGCACAGGCGCTTTGCAGACTCAACTGGAACCTCACCAACAGATCCCGGCTACTCAGCCTGGTATACAGCAACAGACCACGGTGCATACAATAAAGAAATCCAACCCTCAGCAGTCCCTACAGACCACAGCAGCCCAGATAATATGCACTGTTTCGGACCCATCTCCAAAGCAGGCCCTCACCAGGGAGGATCTCGTAGCACTCATCAAGGTGTTCACGGATCTTATTTGCAATACAATTAATTCCACGGAACAACAGAGCGCATTCCGGCAGATGGTCAGTACTCTCCTGAGAGTGTGCTTTCTGACCGAAGAGGAGACAGTGGATGCCATGAATTTGCAGGTTCTCAGAGCGGGCAGGACTCAGTCTCCAGCTCAGGAAACAACAGCGATGGAATAACTTCGGTACCAAATCACACCCTCAAGGTCCTACAATGGAACATTCAGGGCTTGAGGGGCAAACAGCACCTCTTGCTGGAGGCAGTAATTCGGGATCGGGTTGACATCGTCTTGCTACAAGAAACTCTGACTGTCCCTACTATGTGCCCAAGACTACCCGGTTTTGCTGGGTATTTTCGGCACATGGACCCGGGCATTCACTGAAGAGGCACAGCTGTATTTGTATCCAATACAATACCTCACGAGGTTATAGCCAACCCTGTGGACTGTGGGGAGGATGTCGAGGTACAGGCCATCCTTGTGCACATACCTGGGGCGCCCATTACCATCTATAACATCTACAAGAACCCAAGACACACCCTCGACATTGCAGAGCTCCTCGCACTAGCACGCACCGAGTGTATTATTGTGGGTGGAGATTTCAACGCACATCACCCTATTCTGCACTCTCACTCAGCAACCAATGCTGCTGGCAGACATATAGCAATGCTCCTACACGATATTCCAGAGGTAAAGTTGCTAAACAATGGAGACCCCACACACCTGTTGGGTGGCTGCCTCGACCTTACCTTTGGGTCAAGACAACTCGCAGCAGGAGCCACATGGGAAACTCATCCTCACCTTGTCAGTGACCACTTTGCAGTGATCACCACCTTCAACATCAACAGGCCTCCCACAGTTGTGCTGCCTCCTAGATGGGACGTAAAGAGGGCCAACTGGAAGGTGTTCCAGGATTATCTTCATGACTGGTGGTCCACATACTCTCTATCTGAAGACTGCGATACGGCTGAACAGGAGCTAATCACTGTTCTCATCCAGGCAGCAGAGTGCGCAATTCCAAAGAAGTCCGCAGGACGCACTCACAAAAGAGACTGGTGGTTCTACAACGACGAGGTGCGGGAGCAGAACCACCGCATCAACTCTTTTAGGAAGCTATACAGGCGTAACCCTACGGCAGAGAACAGGAATACTCTGAGAGCCATTGTGCAGCATGCCCGCAGAATCTCTCTCAGAGTAAAAACTGAGAAATGGCTGGAGTGGTGCTCAACATTCGGGCATCACACCACCTTATCTGAGATATGGGGCAAGCTCAACATAGCAACTGGCAAGAGCAAGCCGAGGTCACCAGCACACCCGAACCCATCCCAGGAAGCAGAGAAACTATTGGAGCTTTTCACTTCCAGGGGAGCCTCCACTCAGCTCCCACAGGACATCCGGAATATACAGACGGATCTTCTGCCACAGCGCCAGCTAACGATACAAGCTGCATGTGAATCGGAAGATGTGACTGATGTAGACCTCACGGACTTGGAACTCCGACGTGCCATTAAGAACACAGGTGACACTGCCCTGGGCATCGATGGTGTGACGTACTCCATGATTGCACGGGCTGGGCAGAGTGGATGGGAGGCCATACTAGACGTCATTAACAAGTCGTGGAGGGCCAGGACACTCCCAGCAGCTTGGAAGAAAGCTACAATCGTACCAATTCCAAAGCCCAAGGACCCAGGCAGTATGAGACCCATATCGCTGACCAGCTGCTTAGCCAAGACTGCTGAGAGGATGGTGTTAAACCGCCTCCTATGGAAACTTGGACCCTCTCATCATCACATATTTGGCTTCACCAAAGGAGTGGGAACAGCAGAGTGCATAACCACTCTACTAAGCCAGATTGCTGATAGCAACAAAAAACCTAGTATCGTCGTTTACCTCGACCTTGAGAAGGCATTTGAGCTAGCCAGCCCCACAGCAATTCTGGCAATACTAGCTCGGAAGGGAATCAAAGGACGCCTCCTGGCCTGGATAGAGTCCTACCTTAGGGGCAGGCAGGCCTGTGTCAGCTTTCAGGGACACTACTCTTCCTTTAAAACCCTGGAAAACGGTACGCCACAAGGAGGTGTGCTCAGTCCTACCCTGTTTAACATCCTCATGCAGGAACTTGTGAGCCTTCCCTTTCATAGTGGTACACAGCTCCTCAGCTATGCTGATGATCTTGCACTAGTAGTGAATGGGAAAGGCAATTTAGAACGACAGGCTCAGAGAGCTTTGGACCTAATTACGCAGTCTTGCAAGGAACTAGGCCTCAAGATCTCGGCCGAGAAATTTCTTGCAATGATGTTCAAGGGACCAGATCCTATGAATAGATAACGTATTCAGGATATAGAACTTGAGTGGACAGGCTCCTACCTGTACTTGGGAATCTACATTGATAAAAAGCTGACCTTTCAGAAACAGGCCGAGTATGTCAGGTCACGTGCTCTACTCAGACTCATCGCCATGAGAGTCATGACGAGGCACCGTGCAGGGGCAAGCAAAGATGTACTTCGCTTGTACTATATACAAGCTATTCGCTCGCTCATTGACTACGGTGCACCGGCTTTAGCTCATCTCTTCCCGCAGAGCAGGCAAAGGGTGGAGGTCGTACAAAACCAGGCGATAAGAACTATGCTTGGTGCCCCCATCTGGACCAACACAGTATGTCTCAGATCTGAGGCCCGGCTTCCTTCCTTGGCTGACAGAGTAAGATACATAAACGCCTGCAAAGTGGCCACGATTCTGCACCGGCAGCAAGGTACCCCACTAAGGAGACGGATATTAACAACCATGTCACAAGATCCCACACTCTTCACGGACTACTCCTGGATTCGTTCATTTTGTGCTGCTGGGCGGAAGCTGCTGCCTGTACAGCTGCTCTGGGAGAAGAGTTGTGACCTTCCTATTGCTGGGTACCATCCACCACCTCCCTGGCGCCCAGATCCAGCCGATGTTTTCATTATGCAGCTACCCATCTCTAAGTGTCTCTGCAGTCAAGACACCCTCAGCAATCATGCTGAGACAAGCATGGCACTGGCAGAGGGAGGCACGTGTGCAGTGTATTTCACAGATGGTTCTGTCGACCCTGACAGGAAGAGAGCAGCAGCTGGACTGTACCACAATGGTCACACACAAGGCTGGCGACTCCCTGACCACTGCACGATCCTTCAAGCTGAGCTAGTGGCGATTCAGCAGGCATTGTCACATGCCCTACGACATCGACTCCGACCTGTCATACATGTTGATTCCACCTCTGCAATCAATGCCCTCTCCCATCCTCAACCACAGGATAATGTTCACCTCATCACATCGATCCTGAGCATAATGACAGCCTTAGAAGTTCAGGGTAATAGATCGAAATCAAGAAAACGGTTGGAGAGGCAGAAACAACGAGAAACCAGAAGACTACCGTGGAAACTTCCAACCCATTCTCGGTGCTACCTGACGAATGTGAGTGTTCTACTGGGAATGCCACAACGAGCACCAAAGAAGCATTGGCAGACGTGAGTAAGACATCCATAGAAACCCCAACGAAGACCATCGAGAACGTCTTGACGAATTCTACAAGTGGTGTAATGCTACCTGGCAAATGTGAGTCGACTACTCGGAGCATCACGACGGACGACGCCAAGCAAGGTAAAAACATTGTTGTTGTTGGGGATAGCCGGAATAGGTACGTGGATAGGGCATTCTGCTTGAAGGATAGGAGTAGGAGGCAGAGGGTGTGTTTTCCTGGGGCTAGGATGAAGGATATTGTTAGCCATCTGGGTGACATCATGAGAGGTAATGGGAGCAATCCTATTATCTGTCTCAGTGCTGGAGGCAACGATGTTGGCAGACGTAGGAGTGAGGACCTGATTAGCAGGTACAGGTCAGCAATAGAGATAATTAGGAGGAAAGGTGGGAAACCTGTCATATGTGGCATTTTGCCAAGGAGAGGAGTTGGAAATGAATGGTTGTCCAGAGCAATTGGTGTCAATTGCTGGCTGGACAAATACTGTAAGGAAAATGCAGTAAAATTCATTGACAACTGGGACCTCTTCTATGGCAGAAATGACGTGTATGCCAGGGATGGGTTTCACTTATCTAGGTGTGGAGTGGGAGCACTGGCCATCGCAGTGGAGGGAGCTGTTAGGTCTTTAAACTAGGAATAGTTAGTGGTATGGATTTTGGCAGGAAAACTGTGAAGTCGCAGGGTAGTAAAATGAGGTGGATATTGGAAAGCCAGTGGCACTAATTGACAAGGACAGTAATAGGTTTAGTGGAATAACAGAAAGGAGCAGGAAGGGTAAAGAAAGAAAAGGGTCTTTAAATATTTATTACACAAATAGTCGCAGTGCTAGGAATAAGATGGACGAGTTGAGACTAGTTGCTAGTGCAGGTAACATAGATGTATTTGCCATTACTGAGACGTGGTTTAATTCAAAATGTCGGGACATGCCTGCAGAATGTCACATTCAGGGTTTTAAATTGTTCCAAGTAGATAGAAGTATCGGGAAGGGGGGTGGGGTGGCATTGAATGTCCGAGATCACTTGAACTGTTGCATAAAAACGGGTATTAAGTCTGTAATAAAGTTGGTAGAATTACCGACAATATGTAAAGTAAAAGGACACAAGTGCAACTAATGTGACATTTATTGTGGCAACGTTTCGCTCTCCAGGAGCTTTATCAAGCCATTATCAAGCCGTAATGGCTTGATAAAGCTCCTGGAGAGCGAAACGTTGCCACAATAAATGTCACATTAGTTGCACTTGTGTCCTTTTACTTTTAATACGGGAGGTTCCTTACACAGTAAATCATTTTAGTCATTCTTCTCTGTATGTTCTCCAATGAGTCTATGTCCATCCTGTAGTAAGGGGACCAAAACTGAGCAGCATAATCTAAATGAGGCCTCACTAGTGATGTATAGAGCTGTAAAATAACTTTTGGACTTCTGTTACTTATACTTCTTGAGATAAATCCAAGTAATCTGTTGGCCTTGTTGCGCACACTAAGGCACTGCTGTCTTGGCTTTAGATTTCTGCTTACAATGACTCCCAAGTCTTTTTCACATTCTGTATGACCAAGCTCTACTTCACCTAGATTATAGCTTCGAGGGTTATTTTCATTACCAAGGGCAAGTACCTTACACTTATCCACATTAAACTTCATCTGCCATTTTTCAGACCAAGACATTAGTTTGTTCAAATCGTCCTGGAGTTCATTGATATCCTCCTCAGAGTGAATTATACGGCCTATCTTTGTATTATCAGCAAACTTACTCATGTCACTAGTAATCCCTTCATCAAGGGATGAACACAATACATGCTGCTCAAAGAACGTTTATCCCTTATAAAGAAATTAGATCAAATAGAAATGACCCAAAATGGATGAATAATAGGCTGAAATATCTACTAGGGCATAAGAAAGGAATTTATAGGCGTATCAAAAGAGACGAGGGTCATCTTATGAATCATTATATTGACATTAAGAGGGACATTAAAAAGGGGATAAGAAAAGCTAAAAGGGACTATGAAATTAAAGTTGCTAGGGATTCTAAAACTAACCCAAAAAGTTTTTCCAGGTATATAGAGCAAAAGTCAGAGATAAGATAGGTCCCCTTAAAAATAACTATGGGCATCTTACTGACAAAGAGAATGAAATGTGCTCGATTTTAAATAATTATTTTCTCTCGGTTTTTACACAGGAAGACACTAATAATATTCCGGTAATTAATTTTTATGTAAAGTAAAAGGACACAAGTGCAACTAATGTGACATTTATTGTGGCAACGTTTCGCTCTCCAGGAGCTTTATCAAGCCATTACAAACAATACACGGACACAGAGGGTATATAAAGGCTCAGAGTGAGGTGCAATAATAGTACATAAGAACATAAGAAAAGAGGAACACTGCAGCAAGCCTGTTGGCCCATACTAGGCAGGTCCTTTTTTCAATGCCACCCAAGAAACAAGCTCCGATGTGCAAGTCCCTCTCAAATCCAACCCATCCCACTCATGTATTTATCCAACCTAAATTTGAAACTACCCAAAGTCCTAGCCTCAATAACCCAACTAGGCAGACTGTTCCACTCATCAACCACCCTATTTCCAAACCAATACTTTCCTATGTCCTTTCTAAATCTAAACTTATCTATTTTAAATCCATTACTGCGGGTTCTCTCTTGGAGAGATGTCCTCAAGACCTTGTTAATATCCCCTTTATTAATACCTATCTTCCACTTATACACTTCGATCAGGTCTCCCATCATTCTTCGTCTAACAAGTGAATGTAACTTAAGAGTCTTCAATCTTTCTTCATAAGGAAGATTTCTAATGCTATGTATTAATTTAGTCATCCTACGCTGAATGTTTTCTAACGAATTTATGTCCATTCTGTAATATGGAGACCAGAATTGAGCTGCATAATCTAGGTGAGGCCTTACTAATGATGTATAAAGCTGCATTATGACCTCTGGACTTCTGTTGCTTACACTTCTTGATATAAATCCCAGTAATCTATTTGCCTTATTACGTACGCTTAGGCATTGCTGTCTCGGTTTAAGGTTGCTGCTTACCATAACCCCCAAGTCCTTTTCGCAATCTGTATGGCTAAGTTCTACATTATTTAACTTATAAGTGCTAGGGTTATGGACACTCCCGAGCTTCAGAACCTTGCATTTATCTACATTGAACTGCATCTGCCACTTTTCTGACCAAGAGTAAAGTTTGTCTAAATCCTCCTGAAGTTCCCTAACATCTACGTTTGAATCAATTATCCTACCTATCTTCGTGTCATCGGCGAATTTGCTCATATCACTAGTAATTCCTTCATCAAGATCATTGATATATATTATAAACAACAACGGGCCCAAGACTGATCCCTGTGGAACGCCACTTGTTACTGATCCCCACTCGGATTTAACCCCATTTATGGACACTCTCTGCTTCCTGTCTGTGAGCCATGACTCGATCCACGAGAGCACCCTTCCCCAAATGCCATGAGCTGCTACTTTCTTCAACAGTCTTTGGTGCGGAACTCTATCAAATGCCTTACTAAAATCTAAGTAAATAATGTCAAATTCTTTATCATGGTCAACAGCCTCAAAAGCTTTACTGAAGAAAGTTAATAAATTAGTTAGACAAGACCGGCCTCTTGTGAATCCATGCTGAGTATCATTAATCAAGCTATGCTTATCGAGATGGCTTCTTATAATCTCAGCTATAACTGACTCTAGTAATTTGCCTACAATTGAGGTCAGGCTTATTGGGCGGTAATTTGACGGTAACGACTTGTCCCCTGTTTTAAAAATAGGAATTACATTAGCCATCTTCCACATATCAGACACTACACCTGTTTGAAGAGATAAATTAAAAATATTAGTTAATGGTTCTCAGACTTCCATTTTGCATTCCTTAAGAACCCTTGAAAAAACCTCATCAGGACCCGGTGACTTATTTTGCTTCAGTCGGTCTATCTGCTTCACAACCATTTCACTAGTGACTGTGATGTTACATAATTTATCTTCTTCTGATCCACTATAAAAATTAATTACCGGAATATTATTAGTGTCTTCCTGTGTAAAAACCGAGAGAAAATAATTATTTAAAATCGAGCACATTTCATTCTGATAAATTAGACACATGTGCAACTCTTGGGTATCTTTATTGAGGAAACGTTTCGCCACACAGTGGCTTCATCAGTCCATACAAAGGAGAATCTTGAAGAACAGGAGGAGAATGAGGTAATCAGTCCCTCAACCTTGAGTCGATGTGGTCAGTCCATCAATCTTGAATAGAATACGGCATACGTGCTGAGAAGGAGCTTATAAACCATTGGCAGGAGAGGTGCAGAAGTCATAGGTCGTGTAACATTTGTTCAATGTTGAAGTAGGTCGTGCCCAAGAATTAGGCAAGCGAAGAATTCCCAAGTATTAAGATCCCAAGAAGTTGCAGTGTCTGACAGGTTTGTAGATGAATGGTTCAGAGAACCGACATGTTGATAAATTAGACACATGTGCAACTCTTGGGTATCTTTATTGAGGAAACGTTTCGCCACACAGTGGCTTCATCAGTCCATACAAAGGAGAATCTTGAAGAACAGGAGGAGAATGAGGTAATCAGTCCCTCAACCTAGGAGTAGGTGCGAACAGCACCATAGTCCACGACTATGGTGCTGTTCGCACCTACTCCTAGGTTGAGGGACTGATTACCTCATCTTCTGTACATAGTTCTACTGTCTTCAAGTTATGTCCTAGAATTTGTATTGATAAAGCCACTGGATGGCGAAACGTCTACAATAAAGATACCCAGATGTTGCACATGTGTCTTACTCTCATCTTGTCGGTATTATATACCATTCGTACACAAGTTAAATAATGTAGAACTTAGCCACACAGATTGCGAAAAGGACTTGGGGGTTATGGTGAGCAGCAACCTTAAACCTAGACAGCAATGCCTAAGCGTACGTAATAAGGCAAATAGATTACTGGGATTTATATCAAGAAGTGTAAGCAACAGAAGTCCAGAGGTCATACTGCAGCTTTATACATGAAAGTTAAGACACTTGTGCAATATCTGGTTATCTTTATTGTAAACGTTTCGCCATCCAGTGGCTTTATCAATACAAATTCTTGGACATAATTAGAAAACAGAAGAACTATGAAAGTTAAGACACATGTGCAACATCTGGATATCTTTATTGTAGACGTTTCGCCATCCAGTGGCTTTATCAATACAGATTCTAGGACATAATAGGAAGACAGTAGAACTATATACAAAAGATGAGGTAATCAGTCCCTCGGCCTTGGAGTTAGTGTTCACAGCATCGTGGTGGAGGAGAATCTGGAGCAAAGGCAAGAAGACTGACGTTTATATAGGCGTCAGTGGAACGGACGGGCAGCAGACGAGGGCAGTCACTGGTAGGCGGGATTCCCCAGTGGAAGTAGGTCCTTCCCAAAGAGATGGGTTAGTTGCAGCAGCCGTGAAGAAGGTCTTGTAGATGTCCTCTGAACCAAGATTCCATGATGTTGCAGTGTCTGACAAGTTGTGTAAGAAAGGTATAAAATACCGACAATATGAAAGTTAAGACACAACTTGTCAGACACTGCAACATCATGGAATCTTGGTTCAGAGGACATCTACAAGACCTTCTTCACGGCTGCTGCAACTAACCCATCTCTCTGGGAAGGACCTACTTCCACTGGGGAATCCCGCCTACCAGTGACTGCCCTCGTCTGCTGCCCGTCCGTTCCACTGACGCCTATATAAACGTCAGTCTTCTTGCCTTTGCTCCAGATTCTCCTCCACCACGATGCTGTGAACACTAACTCCAAGGCCGAGGGACTGATTACCTCATCTTTTGTATATAGTTCTACTGTCTTCCTATTATGTCCTAGAATCTGTATTGATAAAGCCACTGGATGGCGAAACGTCTACAATAAAGATATCCAGATGTTGCACATGTGTCTTAACTTTCATATTGTCGGTATTTTATACCTTTCTTACACAGAAGAACTATATACAAAAGATGAGGTAATCAGTCCCTCAGCCTTGGAGGTGGTGTTTACAACACCGTGGTTGTAGAGATTCTGAAGCACAGGTAAGGAGACTGGCGCTTATATAGGCGTCAGTGAAGAGAGACGTGTAGCAGACGAGGGCATAGTCACTGGTAGGCGGGATTCTCCAGTGGAAGTAGGTCCTTCCCAAATTGATGGGCTAGTTGTAGAAGTCGTGAAGAAGGTCATGTAGATGTCCTCTGAATCAAGATACCATGATGTTGCAGTGCCTGACAAGTTGTGCAAGACAGGTATACAATACCGACAAGATGAAAGTTAAGACACTTGTGCAACATCTGGTTATCTCGGATGAAGAAAGATGGGAACTGAAGACGTGTAAATGTTTGAGAGCTCTTCGCATCTCCAGCCCTTGTTTTCTAGAAGAAGAATGCACTTATATAACACAAGCCTTTACACGTCTTCAGTTCCCATCTTTCTTCATCCGAGATTGCAGACTCAAGGCACAAGCTATCCTCAACAAACCGCCCATGGAACAGCCCCCTAAAGAGTTCATAGTACTTCCATGTGGCGATGTTGCCACGAATACTCGCCGGGCATTTGCTATGAGTAACGTCAACGTTTCCACCATAAACACATCATCTATCAAAGACCTCACTACGAAACGCAGCCCCACACCTCTAACTTCTACAGCAGGCGTCTACACTATCCCCTGTGGGATCTGTCCCAAGAAATATATAGGCGAGACAGGCAGAGATCTTACAGTCAGCCTGAATGAGCATCGAAATGCCTCTAACAGAGACGATGTAAGGTACGCCTGTGTCCTCCACAGAGACTCCAGGGGGCATTTGATGAACTGGAATGAGGCACAACTCCTTCTCACCGAACCAGACCTCAGACGCCGACGGTGCCTAGAAGCCTCACTAATCGCCGTCACCGACACTATAGAACGCAACACTGGAAACTACAAAATTTCAAAAACATTGGCATACATGATACTTAAGCAGCACCAACCCAACAACACAGGAGTCACATGATTTCATCGTCTACCCGTCCTCATCATAGGTAGAGGTTGTTTTGATAAAGACCTGCCTTGCATGAGCCAGTAGACCTTCTACAGTGTTCCTCCATTCTTATGTTCTTATGACATTCCTCAGGTCACGTGCGTCACATCTCACTCTCCGCCTATATATATAATGTCTTTCTACCTCTGTATGTTAGAAGTGATCAAGGTCCCAGACCGAAACGTTTTTTTATAAATATGTTATAGTGTTTGCTTCCGTGTCTTTCTAAACCAATTTGTCGGTATTTATTACCAAGGTTTATACCATGACTGAAGTTAAAGTCTCCTAGAATTACTACATTATCGTGCCTTGTGGCCCTAACAATTTCCTCCCATAGTAGTCTTCCCTGGTCCCTACCTAAGTTTGGGGGACGGTATATCACACCTAAAATTAATTTTTCATGCCCCTCTGAAAATTCTATCCAAACAGACTCTTGTGATGAATGGTTTGAAAAACCGACAAGTTGAAGATTGAGACACTTATGCAGCATATTGGAATCTTTATTCAGGAAACGTTTCGCCACACAGTGGCTTAATCAGTCCAATACAAAGAGGAAGGCGTGAGGAGAGGAGGAGTATGAGGTAATCAGTCCCTCAGCCTTCCTCTTTGTATTGGACTGATGAAGCCACTGTGTGGCGAAACGTTTCCTGAATAAAGATTCCCATATGCTGCATAAGTGTCTCAATCTTCAACTTGTCGGTTTTTCAAACCATTCATCACAACTGTCAGACACGGCAGCATCATGGGATCTTGTTACAAAGAATTCTTCAACACTTGTTCAACCTTTGGACGAAGACCTACTTCGACTAGTGGATGGTACCACTATGACCCCGCTTCCGTCTGCTTCACCTCACCTCACTACAGTATATAAGCCACGTCTACGGCCCTATGCTGTACATTCTACAAGATTGATGGACTGAACACATCGACTCCAGGTTGAGGGACTGATTACCTCACACTCCTCCTCTCCTTACGCCTTCCTCTTTGTATTGGACTGATGAAGCCACTGTGTGGCGAAACGCTTCCTGAATAAAGATTCCCATATGCTGCATAAGTGTCTCAATCTTCAACTTGTCGGTTTTTCAAACCATTCATCACAAGAGTCTGTTTGGATAGAATTTTCAGAGGGGCATGAAAAATTAATTTTAGGTGTGATATACCGTCCCCCAAACTTAGGTAGGGACCAGGGAAGACTACTATGGGAGGAAATTGTTAGGGCCACAAGGCACGATAATGTAGTAATTCTAGGAGACTAACTTCAGTCATGGTATAAACCTTGGTAATAAATACCGACAAATTGGTTTAGAAAGACACGTAAGCAAATACTATAACATATTTATAAGAAAACGTTTCGGTCCTGGGACCTTGATCACTTCTAACATACAGAGGTAGAAAGACATTATATATATAGGCGGAGAGTGAGATGTGACGCACGTGACCTGAGGAATGTCATAAGAACATAAGAATGGAGGAACACTGTAGAAGGTCTACTGGCTCATGCGAGGCAGGTCTTTATCAAAACAACCTCTACCTATGATGAGGACGGGTAGACGATGAAATCATGTGACTCCTGTGTTGTTGGGTTGGTGCTGCTTAAGTATCATGTATGCCAATGTTTTTGAAATTTTGTAGTTTCCAGTTTTGCGTTCTATAGTGTCGGTGACGGCGATTATTGAGGCTTCTAGGCACCGTCGGCCTCTTGTGAATCCATACTGAGTATCATTAATCAACCTATGCTTATCGAGATGGCTTCTTATAATCTCAGCTATAATTGACTAGTAATTTGCCTACAATTGAGGTCAGGCTTATTGGGCGGTAATTTGACGGTAACGACTTGTCCCGTGTTTTAAAAATAGGAATTACATTAGCCATCTTCCACATATCAGACACTACACCTGTTTGAAGAGATAAATTTGTAGATGAATGGTTCAGAGAACCGACATGTTGATAAATTAGACACATGAGCAACTCTTGGGTATCTTTATTGAGGAAACGTTTCGCCACACAGTGGCTTCATCAGTCCATACGTAGGAGAAACTTGAGTTGCACATGTGTCTAATTTATCAAGAGATAAATTAAAAATGTTAGTTAATGGTTCACAGAGTTCCATTTTGCATTTCTTATGAACCCTTGAAAAAACCACATCAGGACCCGGTGACTTATTTTGCTTCAGTCGGTCTATCTGCTTCACAACCATTTCACTAGTGACTGTGATGTTACATAATTTATCTTCTTCTGGCCCACTATAAAAATTAATTACTGGAATATTATTAGTGTCTTCCTGTGTAAAAACCGAGAGAAAATAATTATTTAAAATCGAGCACATTTCATTCTCTTTGTCAGTAAGATGCCCATAGTTATTTTTAAGGGGACCTGTCTTATCTCTGACTTTTGTTCTTTATACCTGGAAAAAACTTTTTGGGTTATTTTTAGACTCCCGAGCAACTTTAATTTCATAGTCTCTTTTAGCTTTTCTCATCCCCTTTTTAATGTCCCTCTTAATGTCAATATACTGATTCATAAGATGACCCTAACGTCTTTTGATACGCCTATAAATTCCTTTCTTATGCCCTAGTAGATATTTCAGCCTATTATTCACCCATTTTGGGTCATTTCTATTTGATCTGATTTCTTTATACGGGATAAACGTTCTTTGAGCCTCATGTATAGTGTTCAGAAAACCGTCACATTGATAGCTCTCTTCGTTACCCCAGTCAACAGATGATAAGTGTTCTCTAAGCCCATCGTAATCTGCTAAGCGAAAATCTGGGACTGTTACTGAGTTATCCCTACTATCATACTTCTATTCAATGCTAAATGTAATTGATTTGTGGTCGCTAGCACCCAGTTCCTCTGAAACTTCTAAATTATTAACAAGGGATTCATTGTTTGCCAGAACTAAGTCAAGCAGGTTATTACCCCTTGTAGGTTTTGTCACAAACTGCTTCAAAAAACAATCCTCATTCTCCTCCTGTTCTTCAAGTTTCTCCTACGTATGGACTGATGAAGCCACTGCGTGGCGAAACGTTTCCTCAATAAAGATACCCAAGAGTTGCGCATGTGTCTAATTTATCAACATGTCGGTTCTCTGAACCATTCATCTACAAACCTGTCAGACACTGCAACTTCTTGGTATCTTAATACTCAGGAATTCTTCGCTTGCCTAATTCTTGGGCACGACCTACTTCCACATTGAACAAATGTGACACCACCTATGACTGCTGCACCTCTCCTGCCATACGGTTTATAAGCTGCTTCTCCGCTCATATGCCGTATTCTACTCAAGATTGATGGACTGAACACATCGACTCAAGGTTGAGGGACAGTGGTCAGTTGTCACGTGAGGTCACAGACCCTGAGCTGCTTTGGGGATTAGCGTGGACGGTTACAAAGCATGGCTTGCTTCTGCAGTGTTTTAAAAATTGAGGTTGGAGAGTTGAAGGAGGAGGTCTTGCTTCTCCAGGAGGAAATTAGGAGGCTGAAGGTCCACCTCAATGGGTCTGGGAGAGAGTGTGAGGTGGCTGGAGTTGTGGGGAATGAGGCTTCTAGCAGTGAGGTGCAGTCTGTCTCTCGCTGTGAGGAGGCTGTAGGTGGGGAGGTAGCAACGGCTACCAGCAGTGAGGTGCAGTCCAGCACCTGCTACAAGTCGCGAGTGGTAACCAGTAATGGGAGGAGAATCAGAATAAGGAAAGTTAAGAGTGAAGATCTGAAGGTAGGAAATCGCTTCTCTGTTCTTCAGGATGAATGTACTTCAGTGGCCAGTGAAGGTAAGGGTACTACTGCCCCTGCTAACAGAGGTAAGAGCATTCTTGTGGTTGGTGACTCTCAGGTAAGATATATTGACCGTGCTTTTTGTAATAGGAATAAGAAGATGAGAGATAGAGTGTGCTTCCCTGGAGCTGGTGTTGGGGACATAGTTAACAGGCTGGATAATATCATGTCAGGTAATGGGAACAAGCCCATTATTTGTCTCAGTGCTGGTGGAAATGATATTGGGAAGGGTAGGAGAGAAGAGCTGCTAGGTAAGTACAGGTCAGCTATAGATTTCATTAAGTCTAAGGGAGGGGTCCCAATCATATGTAGCATCTTGCCTAGAAGGGGAATAGGAAATGAAGGGTTGTCTAGGGCAATTGGTGTAAATTGCTGGCTAGACAGATACTGCAAGGAACTTGCAATCCCATTCATTGACAACTGGAACAACTTTTATGGCAAACATGTTATGTATGCAAGGGATGGGATACATCTCTCTGGGGCTGGGGTGGAAGCACTTGCAAACTCAATTGAGAGGGCCATTGGTGAAATGCCTATGATTTTAAACTGATAGAAGATAGAGGTATGGGTGTGTGTGGGAAACAAGCAGGTTGCAACACTAGGGTTGGAATCAGTAAATGTATAAAAGGCATTCAGCATGAAGTTATAAATAAAGACAATAGATCAGGTCAGCAAACAAAGGGGGACAGCAGAAGACAGCAAGGGACTAGCTCCCTTAAGACTTACTATACTAATAGCAGGAGTGTAAGAAATAAGATAGATGAGCTAAGATTAATTGCAAGTGCAGGAAACATAGATATTATTGCTATAACAGAGACCTGACTCAATTTGAAAGATAGAGAGATGCCCTCTGAATGTCACATACAAGGCTATAAATTATTCCACACTGACAGGGTCAACAGGGTGGTGGAGTAGCGATGTATGTCAGAGACAATTTAAATTGTTGTGTTAGACAAGATATAAAAGTAGAAGCGTCAGCCACTGAATCTGTTTGGTTACAGCTTCTCGAGGGCCGAGAATAACTAATTTTGGGTGTGATTTACAGGGCCCCAAATCTTGAAAGGGAGTGCAGTAAACTTCTATGGGACGAAATTCGTAAGGCATCTACATACGAAAATGTTGTGGTAATGGGAGATTTCAACTATAGACAGATTGACTGGAGCAATTTGACAGGAAATTTAGAGTCAGGTGACTTTCTTGATACGATCCAGGATTGTTTTTTAAAACAGTTTGTGACAGAGCCAACTAGAGGAAATAACTTCCTTGACTTGGTTCTTGCCAGTAGGGAAACACTAATTAATAATCTTGAGGTTAATGATGAGCTTAGGGAAAGTAATCACAAAATCACTCAGTTTTAATATATCATGGAATTCCCCTAATAATGGCAATCAAGTCTCCGTCCCTGACTTTCGCTTAGCTGATTTCATAGGACTGAAAAATTACTTAGGTGGGCTGAACTGGAATGACCTGACTAAGGGTCAGGTAGGTGGTGATGGTTGCCGATATGATGCTTTCCAGGGCATAGTTCTAGCTGCTCAGTCAAATTATGTTCCAAATAGGGAAATCAGATCAAACAAAAATGATCCTAAATGGATGAACAATAGATTAAAATATCTGATTGGTCAAAAGAGAGGCATATACAGGCAAATCAAAAGAGGAGATGGGCAATTAAGAAATCGATATATTCAGTTAAAGAGAGAAATAAAAAAGGGAATTAGAAAAGCAAAAAGAGATTATGAGGTTAAAGTTGCAAGAGAATCGAAGACTAACCCAAAAGGATTCTTTCAGGTATACAGAAGTAAGATCAGGGACAAGATAGGCCCACTCAAAAGTTCCTCTGGTCAGCTCACTGACAGTGATAAGGAAATGTGTAGAATTTTTAACACATACTTCCTCTCAGTTTTTACACAGGAGGATACCAGCGATATTCCAGTAATGATAAATTATGTAGAACAGGACGATAATAAACTGTGCACGATTAGGGTCACAAGTGACATGGTCCTTAGGCAAATAGATAAATTAAAACCTAACAAATCCCCAGGCCCTGATGAACTGTATGCAAGGGTTCTAAAGGAATGTAAAGAGGAGCTTAGCACACCTTTGGCTAATCTTTTCAACATATCACTACAAACTGGCATGGTACCAGATAAGTGGAAAATGGCAAATGTGATACCTATTTTCAAAGCAGGTGACAGGTCCTTAGCTTCGAACTATAGACCAATAAGCCTAACCTCCATAGTGGGAAAAATTATGGAATCAATAATTGCCGAGGCAGTTCGTAGCCACCTTGAAAAGCATAAATTAATCAACTAATCTCAGCATGGTTTTACAAAGGGGCGTTCCTGCCTTACGAATTTATTAACTTTTTTCACTAAGGTATTTGAGGAGGTAGATCATGGTAATGAATATGATATTGTGTATATGGACTTCAGTAAGGCTTTTGACAGGGTCCCACATCAGAGACTATTGAGGAAAATTAAGGCACATGGAATAGGAGGAGAAATTTTTTCCTGGATAGAGGCATGGTTGACAAATAGGCAGCAGAGAGTTTGCATAAATGGGGAGAAATCAGAGTGGGGAAGCGTCACGAGCGGTGTTCCACAGGGGTCAGTGTTGGGCCCCCTGCTGTTCACAATTTACATAAACGACATAGATGAGGGCATAAAGAGCGACATCGGCAAGTTTGCCGATGACACCAAAATAGGCCGTCGAATTCATTCTGACGAGGACATTCGAGCACTCCAGGAAGATTTGAATAGACTTATGCAGTGGTCGGAGAAGTGGCAGATGCAGTTTAATATAGACAAATGCAAAGTTCTAAATGTTGGACAGGACAATAACCATGCCACATATAAACTAAATAATGTAGATCTTAATATTACGGATTGCGAAAAAGATTTAGGAGTTCTGGTTAGCAGTAATCTGAAACCAAGACAACAGTGCATAAGTGTTCGCAATAAAGCTAGTAGAATCCTTGGCTTCATATCAAGAAGCATAAATAATAGGAGTCCTCAGGTTGTTCTTCAACTCTATACATCCTTGGTTAGGCCTCATTTAGATTATGCTGCACAGTTTTGGTCACCGTATTACAGAATAGATATAAATTCTCTGGAAAATGTACAAAGGAGGATGACAAAGTTGATCCCATGTATCAGAAACCTTCCATATGAGGATAGACTAAGGACCCTGAATCTGCACTCTCTAGAAAGACGTAGAATTAGGGGGGATATGATTGAGGTGTATAAATGGAAGACAGGAATAAATAAAGGGGATGTAAATAGTGTGCTGAAAATATCTAGCCTAGACAGGACTCGCAACAATGGTTTTAAGTTGGAAAAATTCAGATTCAGGAAGGATATAGGAAAGTACTGGTTTAGTAATAGAGTTGTGGATGAGTGGAACAAACTCCCGAGTGCAACATCTGGATATCTTTATTGTAGAAGTTTCGCCATCCAGTGGCTTTATCAATACAGATTCTAGGACATAATAGGAAGACAGTAGAACTATATACAAAAGATGTGGTAATCAGTCCCTCAGCCTTGGAGTTAGTGTTCACAGCATCGTGGTGGAGAATCTGGAGCAAAGGCAAGAAGACTGGCGGTTATATAGGCGTCAGTGGATAGGGACGGGCAGCAGACGAGGGCATAGTCACTGGTAGGCGGGATTCCCCAGTGGAAGTAGGTCCTTCCCAAAGAGATGGGTTAGTTGCAGCAGCCGTGAAGAAGGTCTTGTAGATGTCCTCTGAACCAAGATTCCATGATGTTGCAGTGTCTGACAAGTTGTGCAAGAAAGGTATAAAATACCGACAATATGAAAGTTAAGACACATGTGCAACATCTGGATATCTTTATTGTAGACGTTTCGCCATCCAGTGGCTTTATCAATACAGATTCTAGGACATAATAGGAAGACAGTAGAACTATATACAAAAGATGAGGTAATCAGTCCCTCAGCCTTGGAGTTAGTGTTCACAGCATCGTGGTGGAGGAGAATCTATAGCAAAGGCGAACGAACGAACGAACGAACGAAAGTTCAGGTAAGATCCCAAATGGGATGAGCGGGGAAGACGGGACAGACGAATAGTGCTGGAGAGGAGTGTTCTTTGTTGCAGAAATAGAGCCAGGGCTTAACCCAGCAGCTAAGTCGATCGTGGGACAGACATTGAGAACACACATAGCAGGCTCTTCTGTTGCGACTCCGGTGGGTGAGTGGGGAAGTGTGGACAGACGATGAACAGTCGTGAGAGGAAGGTCTTGAGTTGTAGATGAAAGAGCCAGGGCTAAACCCAGCTGCGTGGCACTGCGAGGCAGTGTAGAGAAGGCATGTTGAGGACATAGAGGAGAGAGCAGACTGCAGACAGTGCTCGCCGACTGATATGCTTCAGGCTGAGGTGAAGAGCTGGTTTGGACGTCAGGTGTTGGGAAGGGTGTTGTGTGTTTGGCTACACTTCGCTGGTGATGGAGCCACTCTTGAGTCTTTTGAAGTCTCTGTTGGACATGTGGAATAGTTGCATTCTGAGGTTGGAGCAGTTCAGATTCGCCACGAGGTAAGATAGTGCGTTTTCAAAAGGAATTTGGTGAGGTTTGGTGCAGGTGTACTTAACAGCTCCTTCTTTCATTAAGTGGAGCATATCAGCTGCGCTCATTTCGATTGGGAGGTTGGGGGTGGTGTAGAAGGTTAGAGACCCATTAAAGGCTTGGCTTAGGTAACGGTTGCCTGTGGTTTCTTCTTCGACTACTACTTCGTCGTTGTCCGAGGGTTGTTCATAATGTTCTGGTACTATTTCGTCTTCTGTGACTGTGTTGAGAGAAGGCAGGGTTTGTTGGTCGGTTGTGGTTTGTTGGGCTGGTGGTGAGTGGTGAAAGGTGGCAGTAGACGGTGGTGTTGGTTCTGGAGTAGTCTTGGTCAGAGATACGAGTAGGACCAGGGGTTGAGGTGAAGTTAACAATGTCTGGAATTAGCTTGAGGAGGTCTTGTGATGGTGGCGAGTCTGGAAAGTTGAAGTTTGGCATGTTGTTAAGGCGAAACAGTTCATTGATTGTTGTGTTGAATGAGCCAGGGTTTGCAGCATTAGTAAGGTGTGCATACATCATACAGTATAGCACCTTGGATGGAGCAGCGTCAGGAAGAGCAGAGAGGGACTGGCTGGGTGGAGACGATTGTTGTGTATCTTGAAGGAGTTCGGTGGTATCCGATTGAATTTTTGCAATGGCGGCGTATGTTTGTGATTTAGGGTTGATGTTCTTGGTTTCTTCAATGATTTTCTTAGACAGGACTTCTTTACGTAGAGGGCATTTTGCTGCAAGGGTGTGGTGAGTACCCTTGCAGTTGAGGCAGGTAGGAGAGGTAGTGGTAGTAGAACATTCCCAAGCCCCTCGCACACAAAACCTCCTTATCTCCTCTCTCCAACCTTTCCTAAGCCGACCCCTACCCTGCCTTCCCTCCACTATAGATTTGTATTCTCTCGAAGTCATTCTATTTCATTCCATCCTCTCTACATGTCCAAACCATCTCAATAACCTCAGCCCTCTGGACAATAGTTTTGTTAATTCCACACCTCCTCCTAATCTCCAAACTACAGATTCTCTGCATTATATTCACACCACACATTGCCCTCAGACATGACATCTCCACTGCCTCCAGCCTTCTCCTTGTTGCAACATTCACTACCCATGCCTCACACCCATACAAGAGTGTTGGCATATCAATACTCTCATACATTCCCCTCTTTGCTTCTATGGATAAAGTTCTTTGTCTCCACATACTCCTCAGTGCAACACTCACCTTATTCCCCTCATCAATTCTATAATTCACCTAATCCTTCATAGACCCATCTGCTGACACGTCCATTCCCAAATATCTGAACATATTCACCTCCTCCAATCTGATATCCAATCATCCATTACCTAATGTTTTTGTCATTCTCATCACCGTACTCTTTCCCATATTCACTTTTAACTTCCTTTTACATACCATACCAAACTCATCAACCAACATCTGCAACTTCTCTTCAGAATCTCCCAAAAGCACAGAGTCATCAGCAAAGAGCAACTGTGACAAATCCCACTTTGAGTTAGATTCTTTATCCCTTAACCCCAACACCAGAGCATTCACTTCGCTTGCTACTCCAGCTATAAATATATTGAACAACCACATCGACATCACACATCCCTGTCTAAGGCCTACAATTACTGGGAAAAAATTCCCCTTCTCGCCTACATACTCTACATATTTTCAATAAACCGGCCAACAAATCGAGGCAGATAAACGAATATTCCTCTCTTTAAATTTAGTAATGTATACAGAAGAGGTTACTAACCCCTAGTTCTAGTCATTTTAGCCGCCTCTTAAGACACACATGGCTAACGGAGGAAGAATTCTTTTCCACTTCCCACGGCGAAAGAAAAACAAGAACTGTTAATAGAAGAAAACCCAGAGGGTATATATATATATATATATATATATATATATATATATATATATATATATATATATATATATATATATATATATATATATATATATATATATATATATGTCGTGCCGAATAGGCAGAACTTGCGATCTTGGCTTAAATAGCAACGCTCATCTTGCCATATAGGACAAGTGAAAATTTGTGTATTCAATAATTTCGCCAAAATCATTCTGAACCTAACGAAAAAAATATATTTGATTGTGTTTGTTTAGTACTAAATTACTGTAAACGTATTTAAAATATATTTAGTTGGGTTAGGCTAAAATAAATTGTTCTTGTTATAATAAGGTCAGGTAAGTTTTCTAAGATTCTTTTGGTGCAAAATTAAAAATTTTTACATTAACATTAATGAAAAAAATATATCTTTAAACGTATAAGAGAAAATTTCGGAAAGGACTTAATTTTAAATGAGTTCTTGCTAATTGACCAGTTTCACATATTGGGCACGACATATATATATATATTATATATATACATGAATATATATATTATATATATATACACATATATATTATATACATATATATTATATATAAATATATATATATATATATATATATATATATATATATATATATATATATATATATATATACATATATAAATATATATATATATACACACACATATATACATATATAAATATATATATATATACACACACATATACATATATAAATATATATATATATACACACACATTATATATATATATATATATATATATATATATATATATATATATATATATATATATATATATATATATATATATATATATATATATGTTTTCAGATACTTGGGAGTTGACGTGTCGGCGGATGGATTTATGAAGGATGAGGTTAATCATAGAATTGATGAGGGAAAAAAGGTGAGTGGTGCGTTGAGGTATATGTGGAGTCAAAAAACGTTATCTATGGAGGCAAAGAAGGGAATGTATGAAAGTATAGTAGTACCAACACTCTTATATGGCTGTGAAGCTTGGGTGGTAAATGCAGCAGCGAGGAGACGGTTGGAGGCAGTGGAGATGTCCTGTTTAAGGGCAATGTGTGGTGTAAATATTATGCAGAAAATTCGGAGTGTGGAAATTAGGAGAAGGTGTGGAGTTAATAAAAGTATTAGTCAGAGGGCAGAAGAGGGGTTGTTGAGGTGGTTTGGTTATTTAGAGAGAATGGATCAAAGTAGAATGACATGGAAAGTATATAAATCTATAGGGGAAGGAAGGCGGGGTAGGGGTCGTCCTCGAAAGGGTTGGAGAGAGGGGGTAAAGGAGGTTTTGTGGGAAAGGGGCTTGGACTTCCAGCAAGTGTGCGTGAGCGTGTTAGATAGGAGTGAATGGAGACGAATGGTACTTGGGACCTGACGATCTGTTGGAGTGTGAGCAGGGTAATATTTAGTGAAGGGATTCAGGGAAACCGGTTATTTTCATATAGTCGGACTTGAGTCCTGGAAATGGGAAGTACAATGCCTGCACTTTAAAGGAGGGGTTTGGGATATTGGCAGTTTGGAGGGATATGTTGTGTGTCTTTATATGTGTATGCTTCTGGACTGTTGTATTCTGAGCACCTCTGCAAAAACAGTGATAATGTGCGAGTGTGGTGAAAGTGTTGAATGATGATGAAAGTATTTTCTTTTTGGGGATTTTCTTTCTTTTTTTGGGTCACCCTGCCTCGGTGGGAAACGGCCGACTTGTTAAAAAAAAAAAATATATATATATATACATATACATGTACATACATATATATATATATATATATATATATATATATATATATATATATATATATATATATATATATATATATATATATAAATATAGGGAGGTACCACCTCTAGAACTGTAATGGGGACCCTCATCCTCATATATATATATATATATATATATATATATATATATATATATATATATATATATATATATATATATATATATAATATAATATATATATATATATATATATATATATATATATATATATATATATATATATATATATATATGTGTGTGTGTGTGTGTGTGTGTATAATGCGTGTACATGCATGTGTCGTGTCGTGTGACCTAAGTGTAAGTAGAAGTAGCAAGATATACATGTTATCCCGAGTGTTTATGAGATAGAGAAAAGACACTGCTTCACATTTGGCAGGACGGTAGTACCTCCTTAGGCGTTTGCTGTCTACCAACCTACTACCTTTAATATATATACATACATTCATTTAATTGAAGATTTGTTTCCGAAATGCAAGAAAATTCTTTGAGTTTTGTAATGATTCCTCTTTATATTAGGATGAAAGCCCTCCAACAGGCATATTACAGCCACTGATACACTAACAGTGTATAAACAGTTTGTGGATGAAAGGTTTCTGGCTACAAATACGTTCTCAGTCTGTCAACAGCATGTCGATGAAAGGATTCTACTGTGCGTGGTACAGCTAATGATACTCATAGTATGTACATAGGGTGCTGATGATAGGCTTCCGCCATACACGGTACGACTAATAATGCACTCACGTTGTGTACACAGTGTGGTGACGAGGGAAATTAACTTAACAAGTTAAAACAAAAAGAGCTGTTCTCTTCTTTCGAGGATACAGTCAAGCTTCCTTAAGAAGACAGCTAAGTCCTAAAGGTGACAGTCAAGCTCTTAAAGGGGACGTCCTAAAGAAGTAACTACTAAACTCATTCGTCCTAATTACATCGCTACAGGAAGGCAAACTTTGAAGTATTCATAGTTTCCGAATTTATAGTGGAATGCTTGACGATATCCTCACCAGACCCTACTCAGGCTGACATATTTCATTTCTGTTATGTAATCTATCCTGTGTTATAGAATATGGCTTGGTTCCCACCATGTAACTATTGAATAAGGTAGCCGCACGCTGCGGGTATTCGATAATGAAACTATCAAGTAGGAGAGGGTAGCAGTTCACTACTGGTGTTTCTGAAAAAAAAAAATTATGATATGGAATAAGTGGGCTCTTAGCCTGGGAAGACTCGCCTGGTCTTGGTAGGCAGACCTGGGTTTGGTGACCTGGGACAAGGGAAAGTGAGGGGTTGAACTAATCTCCAGTAATTGGAAGCAGAGTCAAATTTCATTTTTTTAAAGACTCGTATTAATTTTTTACGCGACAAAAAGCAGTCTTCTCTCTCTCTCTCTCTCTCTCTCTCAACGTAATTTTTTTTTCAGTGACAGCTTTTATGTTCTTTAAAATAAGTTATTATAATTTTCTATGTATTCCTAATAATTTTACCTAGAGAAAACATAAACTTTTAGTGATTCTTATTTATTTATTTTTCATAATTTTTATTATTTTTGCATATTTAGGGGTAACTACTGAAACACTTTTTTGAGGTGTTGAAAAGTTGAGGGAAGGGAAAGGATAAAGGCAGTTCCAAAACTTGCCTTACCACAATCTCTTATCAGAAAGCTGTCTTCAGAAGAAAGTATGTTTGTTATTAATATTGGTAGAATTACCGATTACGGATTGGCAAAGCTCCTGGAGAGCGAAACGTTGCCACAGTAAAATGTCACATTAGTTGTATCTGTGTCCTTTTACTTATCATATGTGAGTTATACATGATAAACACTAAAGAATCCATTTCAGAATCTAAAACCACTCTGTAACACAGAGAGAACACAGTGGAATAACGATTGATTTGTGGAAATGAAGACGCTCTTAGATGCCTTTACAACAAAGGATCTTTGAATAAAGAATGAATGATTGTATCAATCATGCTACCAAAATAACTCCCATGAAGGTCATAGGGATAGAGGTTGAAAAACATTTATGCAGGAGTCTCAATGTTCCTCACAGCCATAGGACCAACTTCAGTCTGTTCCAAAATTCACCAGAACACTTACTACAGTCTATGTGCAATCACTGTATTTTGTGATCGAGGAGCAAGAAAACCCAGTTCATTGGATTTAGTACAAGATGATAGTGCTGACAAACCCTACCATGGGCAGGTATAGAGCCCGCGTTCAGATATTGCTGGACAAAACCTACTGAATAGGCTACGCATGTGGGTAAATGAGAGTATAAATCCTGCTGACGTTTATGCTATGGACGTTACGTACCGCAAAAATTGTTGGAATATGCATGTCATTAATAAACTCAGGCTGCGAAAAGATAGCAATGAAAAATATGACACATCTTGTGAAGCATCAGATGTTAAATTCGTTAATGTTCTGCAGTATTATTTTGTTTGGAGGAAATGTTCTTGGAATGGCAGATTTGGAGCAGACCTTCAAGAAAAATATAAAAAATAAGTTAAACTTAAAAAATAAGACTTTGGTTTCAGAAGAAGTTCAGGATATGGATGTGTAGTTCAGTATTCTAAAGTAAAATAATTATTCGTAAGGTTGTCTTTAAAAATAGCAAACGATTTTACAATGAAAGAAGCAGTAAAAACCTGAACCAGAGGATCAGTACTGGAAGAGAACCTACTGTACCTTATATTATTGATGGAACTTTTCTATTTCTTAAAGTGGTGCACTGATGAGCAAGTCAATATTTCCAGTTAGGAAAATAAATTTTCAGAAGTTTATAATTTAAAGGTGTGCCTTTATCACAGAGTTTAATGTACGAAATCTATCGTAAGAACAGACAACAACAAAAAAGATACCTAAACACATCGACACATTGAATGGTTCGTCAGTGAGTACTTCACAAGGAGAGGCTGACAGTGAGATATTCCCACACACAACAGAAGAGCAAGTGTCCGGTAATACAACAACATGAAACTTGCATCACAGGAAGTGGAGATATAGGAAGAGAAGTGTGCCCCTGACACTCATATACATCAACTTAGGCTGGTGTAAGAAGATCCTTCAACAAGAAAAGAAAATTAACTTTCTGGAAACCCTTCATGTTCGCTGGAAACAACTTTCTGCAAGATATATCCAACACTGGCAAAACAGTTCAAATATCTATGGACACGAAGCTTTGCTATCGAGACATTCATTTGCAGGGAGAACTAAGGAGGTGGTTCATATCTTTCAAATTTATCTGATGAAGTGCACAGTTGGTCAGCTAATGATCCATACTAATCTGCATATGTTTTTAAGTTCACATCCTCATTTTGTAGAACTTGGCTTACTCTATGAAAATTTTGCAAAATGCCATTCCAAAATTTCAACATGAACACGAATTCTAGCTCTTGCATCTTATTGCAATATTATTTGCTTTTTTTCTAGTGTCTTCCTTGTGTGACTGGTCTTCCGTTATATATTCTAACGCTTCTAAAATTTTAATGAAAGGTTTCAAAATTGGTGCTGTTGCCATAGCATGTGTTTCCCATCTGGTATCAGTGTTGCCATAGCGTGTGTCTCCCAACTGGTATCACTGTTGCCATAGCATGGTTCAGAGAACCGACATGTAGATAAATTAGACACATGTGCAACGCTTGGGTATCTTTATTGATACCCAAGATACCCAAGCATTGCACATGTGTCTAATTTATCTGGTATCAGAGAGTTTTTCCATAGCATGTGCCTCCCATCTGGTATCAGTGTTGCCACAGCATGTGCCTCCCATCTGGTATCAGTGAGTGTTGTCATAGCATGTGCCTCAAATCTGGTATCAGAGAGTGTTGCCATAGCATGTGCCTCCCATCTGGTATCAGTGAGTGTTGTCATAGCATGTGCCTCAAATCTGGTATCAGAGTGTGTTGCCATAGCATGTGCCTCCCATCTGGTATCAGAGAGGGATTTTAAAACACATTCATTTCCAATGCAATCTTTAAAAATTTTCCACCGGCGGTTGAGGCTGAGAAAAAAGTGTAGAGCAACTGCACTGCAGAGAAAAAATTAACAGCGTCTTGACAGCAGCCAACAGCACTTCGTCCTACCAGATTTAGTGAATGAGCTGCATAGGGCACATATACAGCAAACTTGCTTGTTTCTAGAATTTTTTGCTCCATCCCATTATAACGCCCAGACATGTTCGCAGCGTTGTCGTAAGATTGTCTCCTACATTTGTAATGTTCAGCTTACAAGCTTCATGTAAGTACTGTAACACCTGATTTGACAATTCCTCACTGGTATGGCTTTTCATTTCCAGAAAGGTTAAAAAGCGTTCACTAAGCTGTCCATCTTCTAAGTACCTAAGTGCAACACTTTGCTGATGGATATGTGATAGATCTGGTGTTGAATCAACTGGCAAACTAAAATAACCAGATTTTACTTCATCAACAATGAGCTATTAGTTGAATAAGTTGCTCACAGGTGGTTCAGGACAGGTAAGAAGGATTTCCTTTGCCGAAATTTCCATATTTCGAAATGTGACCTACTAAAAATGGATCAAACTGGCTTATAAGCTCAAGCAGCCCTAAAAAATTCCCATTTTACAATTATCCAAACCCTTCATCTGTTCTTTGAAAAGCCACGCCACGTTCAGCTAACGTGTGAATAACAGCTATGACACGCCTCAAGACATGTTTCCAGTAATAAAAGCTATGACACACCTCAAGACATGTTCCCAGTAATAACAACTATGACACACCTCAAGACATGTTCCCAGTAATAACAACTATGACACGCCTCAAGACATGTTCCCAGTAATAACAGCTATGACACACCTCAAGACATGTTCCCAGTAATAACAGCTATGACACACCTCAAGACATGTTCCCAGTAATAACAGCTACGACACGCCTCAAGACATGTTCCCAGTAATAACAGCTATGACACACCTCAAGACATGTTCCCAGTAATAACAGCTATGACACGCCTCAAGACATGTTCCCACAGCTATGACACACCTCAAGACATGTTCCCAGTAATAACAGCTACTCAAGACATGAGTAATAACAGCTATGACACTCAAGACATGTTCCCAGTAATAACAGCTATGACACGCCTCAAGACATGTTCCCAGTAATAACAGCTATGACACGCCTCAAGACATGTTCCCAGTAATAACAGCTATGACACACCTCAAGACATGTTCCCAGTAATAACAGCTATGACACGCCTCAAGACATGTTCCCAGTAATAACAGCTATGACACACCTCAAGACATGTTCCCAGTAATAACAGCTATGACACACCTCAAGACATGTTCCCAGTAATAACAGCTATGACACACCTCAAGACATGTTCCCAGTAATAACAGCTATGACACACCTCAAGACATGTTCCCAGTAATAACAGCTATGACACACCTCAAGACATGTTCACAGTAATAACAGCTATGACACACCTCAAGACATGTTCCCAGTAATAACAGCTATGACACACCTCAAGACACGTTTACAGTAATAACAGCTATGACATGACTCACTTCCAGTAATAACAGCTATGACACACCTCAAGACATGTTCCCAGTAATAACAGCTATGACACACCTCAAGACATGTTCCCAGTAATAACAGCTATGACACGCCTCAAGACATGTTCCCAGTAATAACAGCTATGACACGCCTCAAGACATGTTCCCAGTAATAACAGCTACGACACACCTCAAGACATGTTCCCAGTAATAACAACTATGACACGCCTCAAGACATGTTCCCAGTAATAACAGCTATGACACACCTCAAGACATGTTAACAGTAATAACAGCTATGACACACCTCAAGACATGTTCCCAGTAATAACAGCTATGACACACCTCAAGACATGTTCCCAGTAATAACAGCTATGACACACCTCAAGACATGTTCCCAGTAATAACAGCTATGACACACCTCAAGACATGTTCCCAGTAATAACAGCTATGACACACCTCAAGACATGTTCACAGTAATAACAGCTATGACACACCTCAAGACATTTTCCCAGTAATAACAGCTATGACACACCTCAAGACATGTTCCCAGTAATAACAGCTATGACACACCTCAAGACATGTTCCCAGTAATAACAGCTATGACACACCTCAAGACATGTTCCCAGTAATAACAGCTATGACACACCTCAAGACATGTTCCCAGTAATAACAGCTATGACACACCTCAAGACATGTTCCCAGTAATAACAGCTATGACACACCTCAAGACATGTTCCCAGTAATAACAGCTATGACACACCTCAAGACATGTTCCCAGTAATAACAACTATGACACACCTCAAGACATGTTCCCAGTAATAACAACTATGACACACCTCAAGACATGTTCCCAGTAATAACAACTATGACACACCTCAAGACATGTTCCCAGTAATAACAACTATGACACACCTCAAGACATGTTCCCAGTAATAACAACTATGACACACCTCAAGACATGTTCCCAGTAATAACAACTATGACACACCTCAAGACATGTTCCCAGTAATAACAGCTATGACACACCTCAAGACATGTTCTCAGTAATAACAACTATGACACGCCTCAAGACATGTTCCCAGTAATCACACTCTTCCTGAATTGTTTTTCCAACTGTTGCCCCAACCCCGAACTCTGTGAATTAAATATGTTATCATTGAGTTCCGGTGAGCAGTGCTTTTTTCATGATGGTCAATTACTACAGTATTTTGCCAGCCACTGAACGCTTGTCTTATAACAAAATGTGAGAAATTTTTAGGAGCAAACAGATCACAAACAAATGTCTAATACCTAAGAATATAGATATAGATCGCTTCCCTGTTGAATTAAATAGTCCAGCATATTCCATAAATTTTACTGATGAGTTTGAACAAAATAACTCACTGCCATTTTTAGACGTCTTGGTTAGGGAAACCTTGATTTTAAACTCAAAATATTTGAGCGCCTCTGCAAAGACAGTGATTATGTATGAGTGAGGTGAAACTGTTGAATGATGATGAAAGCATTTTCTTTTTTGGGGATTTTGTTTTTGGGTCATCCTGCCTCGGTGGGAGACGGCTTACTTGTTGAAAAAAAAAAGTGCGCTGTTATTCTTCACACCATTGCAGAGTTAAGCTTTCTGTATTATCATCCATGTTTTTGAGAGCTGTGCGTATTTGCTGCCCAGAGTTGATGGATGAAGAATTCTGGAGGATTTATGAAATAGCTAATGATCTAAAATACCCAAAATATTTAACTGATATACAGAAAATATACAGAAAAGCAAAAGAAACTGTTCTTATATGCACTATTATTCTTTACATTATGATAGAGTTTAACTTTTCGTATTCCCATCCATGTTTTTGAGAGCTTTGCATACCTGGGATCAAGAGTCCGTGTGGATGGGGGGAGGAAGGGGGAGGGAGGGAGGGGGCTGTTTGCGCCCACCGTCCACTCTTCTGTTTATCCATTGACAACTGTTTTGAGTTCATAGACGATGTAGCACTGAGGAAGGGGGGGGGAAAGAATAGATCTACTGTTAAAGCTCCTGGGCCGAGGGAAGAAATTCATTTGGGTTACAGATGATGTCTGACGGAATGTGATACACTCTGACGTCAGACTGTCAGTTTACGGCCTCTGATCGCGGTACCCCCTCTTCCCCTATTCAACCTTCTCTTTATCCACACACACACACATTCACCCCCCCCACACACACGGGGCCAGGAGCTGAGTCTCGACCCCTGCAACCACAATTAGGTGATTACAATTAGATGAGTATACACATATGTATAAATATATGAATTAATATTTTAAGAAGTATTGGCCGCCATCGGCCGGTTTTCCCCTCTATACCGATACCGTGAAAATGTCCGACACATTCATACCGATGCCGATACTTTGGAACGTCCCTAATATCAACACTTCCTGCGGTTTTTCAAGTCATTCTGAAGTTTTTCTTGTCTTCCAGAGGCAGGACAACAGGTTTTGCCATGTTAAATTTATCTTCGTAAAAAAAAAAAGATCTCGTTTTCTTTCAGTGTTTTCATGTCTTTCCTCCTTTGTTCATGTCTTCCTGCAGTTTGTTTGTGCCTTGTTCATGTCTTCCTGCAGTTTGTTTGTGCCTTGTTCATGTCTTCCTGCAGTTTGTTTGTGCCTTGTTCATGTCTTCTTGCAGTTTGTTTGTGCCTTGTTCATGTCTTCCTGCAGTTTGTTTGTGCCTTGTTCATGTCTTCTTGCAGTTGTTTGTTTCCCTGTTGTTGTTCATGTCTTCCTGCAGTTGTTTGTCTCCCTGTTGTTGTTCATGTCTTCTTGCAGTTGTTTGTCTCCCTGTTGTTGTTCATGTCTTCCTGCAGTTGTTTGTCTCCCTGTTGTTGTTCATATCTTCCTGCAGTTGTTTGTCTCCCTGTTGTTGTTCATGTCTTCTTGCAGTTGTTTGTCTCCCTGTTGTTGTTCATATCTTCCTGCAGTTGTTTGTCTTGTTGTTGTTCATATCTTCCTGCAGTTGTTTGTCTCCCTGTTGTTGTTCATATCTTCCTGCAGTTGTTTGTCTCCCTGTTGTTGTTCATATCTTCCTGCAGTTGTTTGTCTCCCTGTTGTTGTTCATATCTTCCTGCAGTTGTTTGTCTCCCTGTTGTTGTTCATGTCTTCTTGCAGTTGTTTGTCTCCCTGTTGTTGTTCATATCTTCCTGCAGTTGTTTGTCTCCCTGTTGTTGTTCATATCTTCCTGCAGTTGTTTGTCTCCCTGTTGTTGTTCATATCTTCCTGCAGTTGTTTGTCTCCCTGTTGTTGTTCATATCTTCCTGCAGTTGTTTGTCTCCCTGTTGTTGTTCATATCTTCCTGCAGTTGTTTGTCTCCCTGTTGTTGTTCATGTCTTCTTGCAGTTGTTTGTCTCCCTGTTGTTGTTCATGTCTTCTTGCAGTTGTTTGTCTCCCTGTTGTTGTTCATGTCTTCTTGCAGTTGTTTGTCTCCCTGTTGTTGTTCATGTCTTCTTGCAGTTGTTTGTCTCCCTGTTGTTGTTCATGTCTTCTTGCAGTTGTTTGTCTCCCTGTTGTTGTTCATGTCTTCTTGCAGTTGTTTGTCTCCCTGTTGTTGTTCATGTCTTCTTGCAGTTGTTTGTCTCCCTGTTGTTGTTCATATCTTCCTGCAGTTGTTTGTCTCCCTGTTGTTGTTCCTGTCTTCCTGTAATATTTTCGTGTATTTCTGCAATTTACGTCTTCCTGCAGTTTATTTACGTTTTCTTGCAGTTTGTTTAAGTCTTCCAGTAATGTGTTTATTTCTTTACTTTCTTTATGTCATCTGTAGCTTTTTCATATCTTCCAGGATTTTATTCATGTCTTCCTACATTTTTCTTTGTTTGCCTTCATTCCTATTCTTCACATTTATGTATTCTGATTAGCGTAATATTATTATTATTATTATTATTATTATTATTATTATTATTATTATTGTTGACATAATAATAATAATAATAATAATAATAATAATAATAATAATAATAATAATAATAATATTATATGACAGTAGTAGTAACAATAATAATAATAATAATAATAATAATAATAATTGTAGCTACAGTGAGAGTAAAAGGTAGATGGAATACAAGGAAAATGGAAGCATCATGTAAGAGAGAGGTGAAGGTTTATATATTAAAAGAGGAGGCAGTAAGAGTAAGATATAACAACTATTGGAGGATAGATGGGCTAGTGAGAGTATAGGCAATGGGGTCGAAGATGTATGGGGCAAGTTTAAAAATGTAGTGTTAGAGTGTTCGGCAGAAGTTTGTGGTTACAGGGAAGTGGGTGCAGGAGGGAAGAGGAGCGATTGGTGGAATGATGATATAAGGGAGAAAAAGTTAGCATATGAGAGGTTTTTACAAAGTAGAAATGATGCAAGGAGGAAAAAGTATATGGAGATTAAAAGAGAGGTTAAGAGAGTGGTGAAATAATGTAAAAAGAGAGCAAATGAGAGAGTAGGTATGATGTTATCAACAAATTTTGTTGGAAATAAGAAAAAGTTTTTGAGTGAGATTAACAAGTTGAGTAACCCTAGAGAACAAATGGATTTGTCAGTTAAATATAGGAAAGGAAAGTTATTAAATGGAGAGTTAGAGGTAACGGGAAGATGGAGGGAATATTTTGAAGAATTGTTAAATGTTGATGAAGATAGGGAAGCTGTGATTTCGTGTATAGGGCAAGGAGGAATAACATCTTGTAGGAGTGACGATGAGCCAGTTGTGAGTGTGGGGGAAGTTCATGAGGCAGTGGGTAGAATGAAAGGAGGTAAGGCAGCTGGGATTTATGGGATAAAGATAGAAATGTTAAAAGCAGGTAGGGATATAGTTTTGGAGTGGTTAGTGCTATTATTTAATAAATGTATGGAAGAGGGTAAGGTACCTAGGGATTGGCAGAGAGCATGCATAGTTCCTTTGTATAAAGGCAAAGGGGATAAAAGACAGTGCAAAAATTATAGGGGAATAAGTCTGTTGAGTATACCTGGTAAAGTGTATGGCAGAGTTGCTACTGAAAGAATTAAGAATAAGACGGAGAGTAGGATAGCAGATGAACAAGGAGACTTTAGGAAAGGTAGTGGTGTGTAGACCAAGTGAATAGTATTTAGATAAGGCTAAAGAGGCTTTTGTGGCATTTATGGATTTGGAAAAGGCGTATGACAGGGTGGATATGGGGGGAAATGTGGCAGATGTTGCAGGTGGATGGTATAAGAGGTAGGTTACTGAAAGCAGTGAGGCGCAGAGGGAGAGGGAGATTATTTCCCAGCAAAACTAGGCCTTAGACAAGGATGTGTGATGTCACCGTAGTTATTCAATATATTTATAGATGGGGTTGTAAGAGAAGTGAATGCGAAGGTCTTTCCAAGAGGTGTGGAGTTAAAAGATAAAGAATCAAACACAAAGTGGGAGTTGTCACAGTTGCTTTTTGTAGAGGTTGGTGGACGAATTTGGTAGGGCATATAAAAGAAGAAAATTAAAGCAGATGGGTCTATGAAAGATGAGATGAATCATAGAATTGATGAGAGGAAAAGGGTGAGCGGTGCACTTAGGAGTCTGTGGAGACAAAGAACTTTGTCCTTGGAAGCAAAAAGGGGAATGTATGAGAGTATAGTTGTACCAACACTCTTATATGGGTGTGAAGTATGGGTGATGAATGTTGCAGCGAGGAGAAGGCTAGAGGCAGTGGAGATGTCATGTCTGAGGGCAATGCGTGGTGTGAATATAATGCAGAGAATTTGTAGTTTGGAAGTTAGGAGGAGGTGCGGGATTGCCAAAACTGTTGTCCAGAGGGCTGAGGAAGGGTTGTTGAGGTGGTTCGTACATGTTGAGAGAATGGATCGAAACAGAATGACTTCGAGAGTGTATAACTCTGTAGCGGAGTGAAGGCGGGGTAGGGGTCGGCCTAGGAATGGTTGGAGGGAGGGGGTAAAGAAGGTTTTGTGTGCAAGGGGCTTGGACTTCCAGCAAGCATGCGTGAGCGTATTTGATAGGATTGAATGGAGACAAATTGTTTTTAATACTTGACGTGCTGTTGGAGTGTGAGCAAAGTAACATTTATGAAGGGGTTCAGGGAAACCGGCAGGCCGGACTTGAGTCCTGGAGATGGGAAGTACAGTGTCTGCACTCTGAAGGAGGGGTGTTAATGTTGCAGTTTTAAAACTGTAGTGTAAAGCACCCTTCTGGCAAGACAGTAATGGAGTGAATGATGAAAGTTTTTCTTTTTCGGGCCACCCTGCCTTGGTGGGAATCGGCCGATGTGTTAATAAAATAATAATAATAATAATAATAATAATAATAATAATAATAATAATAATAATAAAATTAATAATTATTATTATTATTATTATTATTATTATTATTATTATTATTATCCATGCACAAATAATCCGCACACAGGAGACTAAAACTTATATGGACGCATCGGTTCGGCTTCATTTTAATTTCTCATTATCGATGATTCCTGATTCTTAGCAGTTTAGGTGTGGTAACTGAAAGTAAAACCTAACACAGCCAAGTGGGAAGTATAGTCCGGACGTGCCGCGTGCTGGACGCCCCTGTGGCTCTTTAGTGCTCAAACCCGGGAGCGCCGCGTGCTGGACGCCCCTATGGCTCTTTAGCGCTCAAACCCGGGAGCGCCGCGTGCTGGATGCCCCTGTGGCTCTTTAGCGCTCAAGTCCGGGAGCGCCGCGTGCTGGACGCCCCTGTGGCTCTTTAGCGCTCAAATCCGGGAGGGCCGCGTGCTGGACGCCCCTGTGGCTCTTTAGCGCTCAAACCCGGGAGCGCCGCGTGCTGGATGCCCCTGTGGCTCTTTAGCGCTCAAGTCCGGGAGCGCCGCGTGCTGGACGCCCCTGTGGCTCTTTAGCGCTCAAATCCGGGCTCTTTAGAGCTCAAGTTCTGAAGCGCCGCGTGCTGGACGCCCCTGTGGCTCTTTAGCGCTCAAATCCGGGAGGGCCGCGTGCTGGACGCCCCTGTGGCTCTTTAGCGCTCAAGTCCGGGAGGGCCGCGTGCTGGACGCCCCTGTGGCTCTTTAGAGCTCAAGTCCGGGAGGGCCGCGTGCTGGATGCCCCTGTGGCTCTTTAGAGCTCAAGTCCGGAAGCGCCGCGTGCTGGACGCCCCTGTGGCTCTTTAGAGCTCAAGTCCGGGAGGGCCGCGTGCTGGACACCCCTGTGGCTCTTTAGAGCTCAAGTTCTGAAGCGCCGCGTGCTGGATGCCCCTGTGGCTCTTTAGAGCTCAAGTCCGGAAGCGCCGCGTGCTGGACGCCCCTGTGGCTCTTTAGAGCTCAAGCCCGGGAGGGCCGCGTGCTGGGCGCCCCTGTGGCTCATCGGCGCTCAAGTCCGGAAGCGCCGCGTGCTGGACGCCCCTGTGGCTCTTTAGAGCTCAAGTCCGGAAGCGCCGCGTGCTGGACGCCCCTGTGGCTCTTTAGAGCGCAAGTCCGGGAGGGCCGCGTGCTGGACGCCCCTGTGGCTCTTTAGAGCTCAAGTCCGGGAGGGCCGCGTGCTGGGAGCCCCTGTGGCTCATCGGCGATCAAGTCCGGAAGCGCCGCGTGCTGGACGCCCCTGTGGCTCATCGGCGCTGAAGTCCAGAAGCGCCGCGTGCTGGACGCCCATGTAGCTGTTTAGCGCTCAAGTCCGGGAGGGCCGCATGCTGGACGCCTCTGTGGCTCTTAGCGCTTAAGTCCGAGAATGCCGCGTGCTGGACGCCCCTGTGGCTCTTTAGCGCTCAAGCCTCGGCACCATCACCCAGGGTAGAGTGTTGCATGTCTGAAGCAAGGAAATAGCTTGTGTCACATTGCAAGATGCAGTTTTTCCAACCCCATCATTCAACATTCCTTAATTCATACATCCGTCATTCACTTTTCCATCACTCCCTCAACCACATACACAAGCACGAGTTCACAGTGACAGAAAAAGAAGACGGACGGAACATCTGCAGAGGAGCTTCATGTCCTCTAAATGGATGGAATTGATGGAATTTATTAATGGATAGCTGGTTGAATGAATCAAAGCTTGAGGGATGGATGAATTACCGGTTGAATGAGCCGACAATTAACTATATGGTAGAATGTGTGGGATATTAAATGGATGAAGAGATTGATTGTCGAATCCATTGAAGGACCCATACATTCTACCACATAGTTAATTTCCGGTTTATTTAACCTGTAATTCATTCATCGCTCAAGCTTCGAATCATTCAGTCAGCTATCCATCAAAAAATTCCATCAATTCCATTCATTTAGAGGACATGAAGCTCCTCTGCAGATGTTCCGTCCGTCTTCTTTTTCTGTCACTGTGAACCCGTGTTTGTGTATGTGAAGAAGAGACAATGTGGGATTCATGGCAGTTTACCTAGGATATTCTCTTGTGTACTCACCTATTTGTACTCACCTATTTGTGGCTGCAGGGGTCCAGACTCAGCTCCTGGCCCCGCCTCTTCACTGATCGCTACTAGGTCCTTTCTCTCCCTGCTATTTGAACTATCATACCTCGTCTTAAATCTGTGTATGGTTCCTGCCTCCACTACCTCACTTTCCAGACTATTCCGGTTCCTGACAACTCTGTGATTGAAGAAATACTTCCTAACATCCCTTCGACTCATCTGAGTTTTCAATTTCCAATTGTGACCCCTTGTTTTTGTGTTCCCTCTCTGGAACATCCTGTCTCTGTCCACCTTGTTTATTCCTCGCAATATTGTGTGTGTGTGTGTGTGTGTGTGTGTGTGTGTGTGTGTGTGTGTGTGTGTGTGTGTGTGTGTGTGTGTGTATGTGTGTGTATGTGTGTGTGTATGTGTGTGTGTATGTGTGTGTGTATGTGTGTGTGTATGTGTGTGTGTATGTGTGTGTGTATGTGTGTGTGTGTGTGTGTGTATGTGTGTGTGTGCGTGTGCGCTCACCTATTTGTGGTTGCAGGGGTCGAGTCATAGTTTCTGGCCCCGCCTCTTCACTGATTGCTACTGGGTCCTCTCTCTCCCTGCTCCATGAGCTTTATCAAACCTTGTCTTAAAATTATGTATGGTTCCCGCCTCCACTACGTCATTTTCTAGGCTATTCCACTGCCTGACAACTCTATGACTGAAGAAATAATTCTTAACATCCCTTTGATTCATCTGGGTTTTCAACTTCCAAGTGTGAGCTCTTGTTTCTGTGTCCCATCTCTGGAACATCCTGTCTTTGTCCACCTTGTCTATTCCACGCAGTATTTTATATGTCGTTATCATATCTCCCCTGACCCTCCTGTCCTCCAGTGTCGTCAGGTCGATTTCCCTTAACCTTTCTTCGTAGGAAATTCCCTTAGCTCTGGGACCAGTCTTGTTGCAAACCTTTGCACTTTCTCTAATTTCTTGACGTGCTTGAACAGCTGTGGATTACAAACTGGTGCTGCATACTCCAGTATAGGCCTGACGTAAATGGTATACAGAGTCTTGAACGATTCCTTACTGAGGTATTGGAACGCTATCCTTAGGTTTGCCAGACGCCCGTATGCTGCAGCAGTTATCTGATTGATGTGCGCCTCAGGAGATGTGCTCGGTCTTATACTCACCCCAAGATCTTTTTTCTTGAGTGAGGTTTGCAGTCTTTGGCCACCTAGACTATACTGTATCTGCGGTTTTCCTTGCCCTTCCCCAATCTTCATGATTTTGCATTTGGCAGGGTTAAATTCAAGGAGCCAGTTACTGGACCAGGCTTGCAGCCTGTCCAGGTCTCTTTGTAGTCCTGTCTGATTCTCGACCGATTTGATTCTCATTAACTTCATATCATCTGCAAACAAGGACACTTCTGTGTGTGTGTGTGTGTGTGTGTGTGTGTGTGTGTGTGTGTGTGTGTGTGTGTGTGTGTGTGTGTGTGTGTGTGTGTGTGCGTGCGCGCACTCACACACACACACACACAGAAGAGGTGGAGGAGTGGCTCTGCTAATGAAAAACCAATGGGATTTTGAGGAGCTGGAGAGAGGAGACAGAAGAGAAGCAAGAGACTACATAATAGGAACACTTCTGTCTGGGGGTCCCAAGGTGGTAATTGCAGTGATGTATAACCCACCACAGAATAGCAGGAGACCAAGGCAAGAGTATGATGAGAGTAACATACTGATGGTTGACACACTGGCTGAAGTGGCCAGAAGGGCCCATGTAAGCAGGGATTGTGGGAGACTTCAGTCACGAAGAAATTAACTGGGGAAACCTTGTGCCACATGGGGGCCCAGAAACATGGAGGGCTAAGATGATGGAGGTGGTACCAGCACGTAAGGGACACTACCAGAGAGAGAGGAGAGAACGAACCAGCAAGACTGGACCTAGTGTTCACCTTAAGTAGTACAGATACTAAGGACATCTCATATGAAAGACCCCTCGGGGCCAGCGACCACATGGTTTTGAGCTTTGAATAAACAGTAGAGTTACAAGTGGAGAGGGAAGCGGGAAGGGCAGGATGAATGAAGCCAAACTACAAGAGAGGTGACTACACAGGCATGAGGAATTTCCTGCACGAGGTTCAGTGGGAGAGAGAACTGGCAGGAAGATCAGTAAATAAGATGATGGAATATGTGACAACAATACGCAAGGAAGCAGAGGAAAGGTTTGTACTCAAGGGAAATAGAAATAATGAGAAGGCAAGGACGAGCCCCTGGTTTACCCAAAGGTGTAGAGAGGCCAAAACCGAGTGTGCTAGAGAATGGAAGAAGTATACAGGGCAACGGACCCAAGAGAATAAGGAGAGCAGTTGTAGAGACAAAAATGAATATTCTCAGGAAAGAAGGGAGGCCCAACGACAATATGAAAATGACACAGCAGCGAAAGCCAAATCTGACCCGTAGCTGTTGTAGAGCCACATCAGAAGGAAAACAAGAGTCAAGGACGAGGTAATCAGGCTGAGGAAGGAAGGAGGAGAGATCACAAGTATTCACAGAGGAGACAGAAAAGACTCCAGAAAGACGGAGAGGTGGCGTACACCACTATGTGTTGGACACAATACATACAACCGAGGAGGAGGTGAAGAAGCTGCTAAGTGAGCTAGATACCTCAAAGGCAATGGGGACAGATGACATCTCTCCATGGGTCCTGAGAGAGGGAGCAGAGACACTCAGTGTACCACTAACAACAATCTTCAACACATCTATCGAAACAGGGTGACTACCTGAGGTATGGAGGACAACAAATGTAGTCCCAATTTTTAAAAAGGAGACAAACACGAAGCATTAAACTACAAACCAGTGCCACTGACGTGTATAGTATGTAAAGTCATGGAGAAGATTATCAGATGAGTGGTGGAGCACCTAGAAAGGAGCATATCAACGACAACCAACACGGTTTCAGAGACGGGAAATCCTGTGTCACAAACCTACTGGAATTCTATGACAGGGTGACAGCAGTAGGACAAGAGAGAGAAGGGTGGGTAGACTGCATTTTCTTGGACTGTAAGAAGGCTTTTGATACAGTACAACACAAGAGATTAGTGCAAAAGCTGGAGAACCAGGCAGGTATAACATGGAAGGCACTGCAATGGATCAGAGAATACTTGACAGGAAGACATCAGCGAGTCAGGTGTCAGAGTGGGTGCCTGTGATGAGCGGAGTCCCACAGGGGTCAGTCCTAGTACTGGTGCTGTTTCTGGTATATGTGAACGACATGATGGAAGGAATAGACTCAGAAGTGTCCCTGTTTGTAGACGATGTGAAGTTAATGATGAGAATTCAATCGGAGAAGGACCTGGCTGGAATGCAAAGCGATCTGGACAGGCTGCAGGCCTGTTCCAGAAATTGGCTCCTGGAGTTCAACCCCACTATATGAAAAGTCATGAAGATTGGGGGAGGGCAAAAAAGACCCAAGACAGAATACAATCTAGGGGGCGAGAGACTACAAACCTCACTCAAGGAAAAGGATACTGGAGTGAGTATAATACCGAGCATATCTCCTGAGGTGCCCATCAACCAAATAACTGCTGCAGCATATGGGCGCCTAGAAAACCTAAGAATATCATTCCGACATCTCGGTAATTAATCGTTCAAGACCCTGTACACAGTGTACGTTAGGCCCATATGGAAGTATGCAGCACCACTTTGGAACCAATACCTAGCTAAGCACGTAAGGAAATTGGAGAAAGTGCAAAAGTTTGCAATGAGAGCTAAGGGACATGTCCTACGAGGAGAGGTTAAGGGAAATCGACCTGACGACGTTGGAGGGCAGGAGAGATAGTGGGGATTTGATAACGAAATATAAAATACTGAGAGGAATCGGCAAGGTGAACAGAGACAGAATGTTCCAGAGATGGAACATAATAACAAGGGATCACAATTGGAAGTTGAAAACTCAGAGGAATCACAGTTATATTAGGAAGTATTTCTTCAGTCATAGAGTTGTCAGGAAATGGAATAATCTGGAAAGTAATGTAGCGGAAGCAGGTATGATAAAGCTTATAGAGCCGGGAGAGTGACATAAGTAGCGGCAGTGAAGAGGCGGGGGCCAGGAGCTGTGACTCGACCCTGCAACCACAACTAGGTAAGTATGCATACACACACACACACACACACACACACACACACACACACACACACACACACACACACACACACACACACACACACACACACACACACACACACACACACACACGCAAACACACACAACAGTAAAGGACCAGGTAATCAGGTTAAGGAAGGAGGAGAGACAACAAGAAATGACCTTGAACTATGTGAGGAACTCAACAAGAGATTCAAAGAGGTCTTCACAGAGGATACAGAAGGGGCTCCAGAAAGATGGAGAGGTGGGGCACACCACCAAGTGCTGGACACAGTACACACAACCGAGGAAGAAGTGAAGAGGCTTCTGAGTGAGCTAGATACCTCAAAGGCAATGGGGCCGGATAACATCTCTCCATGGGTCCTGAGAGAGGGAGCAGAGGTGCTGTGTGTACCCCTAACAACAATATTCAATGCATCTATCGAAACAGGGAGATTGCCTGAGTCATGGAAGACAGCAAATGTAGTCCCAATATTTAAAAAAGGAGACAGACTTGAAGCACTAAACTACAGACCAGTGTCACTGACATGTATAGTATACAAAGTCATGGAGAAGATTATCAGGAGAAGAGTGGTGGAACACCTAGAAAGGAACGATCTCATCAACAGCAGCCAACATGGTTTCAGGGACGGGAAATCCTGTGTCACAAACCTACTGGAGTTCTATGACATGATGACAGCAGTAAGACAAGAGAGAGAGGGGTGGGTGGATTGCATTTTCTTGGACTGCAAGAAGGCGTTTGACACAGTTCCACACAAGAGATTAGTGCATAAACTGGAGGACCAAGCAGGGATAACAGGGAAGGCACTACAATGGATCAGGGAATACTTGTCAAGAAGATAGCAGCGAGTCATGGTACATGACGAGGTGTCAGAGTGGGCACCTGTGACCAGCGGGGTCCCACAGGGGTCAGTCCTAGGACCAGTGCTCTTTCTGGTATTTGTGAACATGACGGAAGGAATAGACTCCAAGGTGTCCCTATTTGCAGATGGCGTGAAGTTGATGAGAAGAATTCATTCGATCGAAGACCAGGCAGAACTACAAAGGGATCTGGACAGGCTGCAGACCTGGTCCAGCAATTGGCTCCTGGAGTTCAACCCCACCAAGTGCAAAGTCTTGAAGATTGGGGAAGGGCAAAGAAGACTGCAGATGCCATACAGTCAAGGGGGCCAGAGACTACAAACCTCACTCAAGGAAAAAGATCTTGGGGTGAGTATAACACCAGGCACATCAGCGCACATCAACCAAATAACTGCTGCAGCATATGGGCGCCTAGCAAACCTCAGAACAGCATTCCGACATCTTAATAAGGAATCGTTCAGGACCCTATACACCGTGTACGTTAGGCCCATATTGGAGTATGCAGCACCAGTTTGGAACCCACACCTAGTCAAGCACGTAAAGAAACTACTGAAAGTGCAAAGGTTTGCAACAAGACTAGTCCCAGAGCTAAGGGGTATGTCCTGCGAGGAGAGGTTAAGGGAAATCAACCTGACGACACTGGAGGACAGGAGAGATAGGGAGGACATGAAAACGACATACAAAATACTGAGAGGAATTGACAAGATGGACAAATATAGGATGTTCCAGAGATGGGACACAGCAACAAAGGGACACAGTTGGAAGTTGAAGACTCAGATGAATCACAGGGGTGTTAGGAAGTATTTCTTCAGCCACAGAGTAGTCAGTAAGTGGAATAGTTTGGGAAGCGATGTAGCTTTAAGCAGAGGTATGATAAAGCTCACGGTTCAGTGAGAGTGACCTAGTAGCGACCAGTGAAGAGGCGGGGCCAAGAGCTTGGACTCGACCCCTGCAACCTCAACTAGGTGAGTACAACTAGGTGAGTACACACACGCATACACACACACACACACATACGTGTACGCATACACTCACACACACACTTAAATACTGATGGGTTGGCAACACACTCATTTCACATACTGAATGTTTGTGGTTCGAACACCTGCATATTTCTTTTCACCTACTAACTTTTTTTTTTTTTACCTAACATTAAGTAGGTACCTGGGTATTGGTTGGCTGTTGTGCTTCGGACTTTCACACTCTGGAGATAAAATATATATTTTAGCTGAAGTAAGATTATATCTCTTTGCCTGTAAAATTGATTTGTTTAAAAAAAGCATGAATTCTGAATTGGCCAATTATGTAGAACTACCGTAAAGATTTGCACCTAACCAATGGTATTACGTTGGGCTACAGTTGGTACCTTTGACGGAAACACGTTCATAATTACTGTTTGTAATAAAGTTGGTAGAATTACCGACAATATGTAAAGTAAAAGGACACAAGTGCAACTAATGTGACATTTTATTGTCGCAACGTTTCGCTCTCCAGGAGCTTTATCAAGCCATTACAAACAATACCCTTTGTGTCCATGTATTGTTTGTAATGGCTTGATAAAGCTCCTGGAGAGCGAAACGTTGCGACAATAAAATGTCACATTAGTTGCACTTGTGTCCTTTTACTTTAAATAATTACTGTTTCTAAATCCTCCCTACCAGAAGCCCAGTAGACCTTTATTACAACTTAATCTGAGTAGATATATAATAATCTGATACAAACATAACAGAAATCAATTACGAAAATGGAAGTTTAAATAATATCCAGAGTTCTGTTTGATTTTTCTTTTCATGCGACTAAGGTGGATTATATTGATCTTAAATTACAAAAAATTAATTATTAATTTTAAAAATAAAAAAAAGACCTGCAGTATTGTCTGGTACATATACACACTCGCGTCTCCCTTGTCTGAGTTCGTAAGTTCGAGCCTGAAGTGCTAGCACTTTTATATATGTTTTAACTAGGCGAGTATAAATAGGAAGAGCTTCTGTCGCGAGTTCAGTAGACGAAGGATGAAGCCTCCACCACTTCTGGCGCGGAATGACCAACGTAGGGTTTAGCGCTTATCATGAATTACTAAATATACAGCCTTTCCTCACTTAGCGACATACTCGCTTACCGATGCCTCGGACTTACGATGGACTCTCTGATCAGTATATATTCCTAAATAATGTATATTACAGCTGATTTCCTCTATTCTGTTTATTACAATATTGACTTCACTACCATATAAACATTTAAAAAATACTAGAAATATTACAAAAGGTGCAAAGGTGACACTAAAACAATATCAAAGATTGTTGACACAACTACCATTATAGTAAGCTCCTCACTCAGCGACGAATTCGTTTACCGACGTGGTCGGTAACAGAACTTTATCGTTAAGTGAGGAGAGGCTGTATTTGATGATGAAGACTTATGTCAATATATTGTTGAAGCTCACGAACAGTTTGTTCAGCACAGACGATGAAAACCTAGGTAATTAAATGGATCATGATGCTCCCCTTGTAGGACGCTGATGTAGGACGCTAATGTCTAATGTGTCTAAATGAAACAATTGTCTTCGTATTATTTGATCAAAATAGTATTAATCTAAAACAAATTGATGTCACTGATGTCATTCTAATATGCTATTTGCTTAGGAATAACAATTGAATGTAGACGATCATTTTATTCTCAATTATTAAATAATCTTAACATTCGTGTAACAAAAAAACATGTATGGTAAGAAAAATTATGAGGAATTTCTTTAGCAACATTACAGGGAAGACCTGTCAACGGACAGTAAAGTTTAATGTTGATAAAGACATTAAAGTGTAATATATGATAAAGACAGTGAAGTGTAATATATGATAAAGACAATAAAGTGTAATATATAATAAAGACAGTAAAGTGTAATATATGATAAAGACAATAAAGTGTAATATATGATAAAGACGGTAAAGTGTAATATATGATAAAGACAGTAAAGTGTAATATATGATAAAGACAGTAAAGTGTAATATATGATAAAGACAATAAAGTGTAATATATGATAAAGACAGTGAAGTGTAATATATGATAAAGACAATAAAGTGTAATATATGATAAAGACAGTAAAGTGTAATATATGATAAAGACAGTAAAGTGTAATATATGATAAAGACAGTAAAGTGTAATATATGATAAAGACAATAAAGTGTAATATATGATAAAGACAATAAAGTGTAATATATGATAAAGACAATAAAGTGTAATATATGATAAAGACAATAAAGTGTAATATATGATAAAGACAATAAAGTGTAATATATGATAAAGACAATAAAGTGTAATATATGATAAAGACAATAAAGTGTAATATATGATAAAGACAATAAAGTGTAATATATGATAAAGACAATAAAGTGTAATATATGATAAAGACAGTGAAGTGTAATATATGATAAAGACAATAAAGTGTAATATATGATAAAGACAATAAAGTGTAATATATGATAAAGACGGTAAAATGTAATATATGGTAAAGACAATAAAGTGTAATATATGATAAAGACAATAAAGTGTAATATATGATAAAGACAATAAAGTGTAATATATGATAAAGACAGTGAAGTGTAATATATGATAAAGACAATAAAGTGTAATATATGATAAAGACAATAAAGTGTAATATATGATAAAGACAATAAAGTGTAATATATGATAAAGGCAATAAAGTGTAATATATGATAAAGACAGTGAAGTGTAATATATGATAAAGACAATAAAGTGTAATATATGATAAAGACAGTGAAGTGTAATATATGATAAAGACAGTGAAGTGTAATATATGATAAAGACAATAAAGTGTAATATATGATAAAGACAATAAAGTGTAATATATGATAAAGACAATAAAGTGTAATATATGATAAAGGCAATAAAGTGTAATATATGATAAAGACAGTGAAGTGTAATATATGATAAAGACAATAAAGTGTAATATATGTTAAAGACAATAAAGTGTAATATATGTTAAAGACAATAAAGTGTAATATATGTTAAAGACAATAAAGTGTAATATATGATAAAGACAATAAAGTGTAATATATGATAAAGACAGTGAAGTGTAATATATGATAAAGACAATAAAGTGTAATATATGATAAAGACAATAAAGTGTAATATATGATAAAGACAATAAAGTGTAATATATGATAAAGGCAATAAAGTGTAATATATGATAAAGACAGTGAAGTGTAATATATGATAAAGACAATAAAGTGTAATATATGATAAAGACAGTGAAGTGTAATATATGATAAAGACAGTGAAGTGTAATATATGATAAAGACAATAAAGTGTAATATATGATAAAGACAATAAAGTGTAATATATGATAAAGACAATAAAGTGTAATATATGATAAAGACAATAAAGTGTAATATATGATAAAGGCAATAAAGTGTAATATATGATAAAGACAGTGAAGTGTAATATATGATAAAGACAATAAAGTGTAATATATGTTAAAGACAATAAAGTGTAATATATGTTAAAGACAATAAAGTGTAATATATGTTAAAGACAATAAAGTGTAATATATGATAAAGACAATAAAGTGTAATATATGATAAAGACAGTGAAGTGTAATATATGATAAAGACAATAAAGTGTAATATATGATAAAGACAATAAAGTGTAATATATGATAAAGACAATAAAGTGTAATATATGATAAAGGCAATAAAGTGTAATATATGATAAAGACAGTGAAGTGTAATATATGATAAAGACAATAAAGTGTAATATATGATAAAGACAGTGAAGTGTAATATATGATAAAGACAGTGAAGTGTAATATATGATAAAGACAATAAAGTGTAATATATGATAAAGACAATAAAGTGTAATATATGATAAAGACAATAAAGTGTAATATATGATAAAGGCAATAAAGTGTAATATATGATAAAGACAGTGAAGTGTAATATATGATAAAGACAATAAAGTGTAATATATGTTAAAGACAATAAAGTGTAATATATGTTAAAGACAATAAAGTGTAATATATGTTAAAGACAATAAAGTGTAATATATGATAGAGACAGTAAAGATAGTAAAGGGTATAGTAAAGGGTATAATAAAGAGTATAGTAAATGGTATAGTAAACTGTATAGTAAATGGTATAGTATATGGTATAGTAAAGAGTATAATAAACGGTATAGTAAAGGGTATAATGAGCGGTATAGTAAAGGGTATAGCAAACGGTAAAGAGTATAGTAAACTGTATAGTAAACGGTATAGTAAACAGTATAGTAAACGGTATAGTTAAGGGTATAGTGAAGGGTATAGTAAACGGTATAATAAAGGGT